>NW_028177787.1:0-8734 GCF_964030765.1 Micromesistius poutassou | reverse complement strand
TCTGTGTAGCCCTGTAGAGTTGTAATTGTTACGAGGGGCATGTGTGCGTGTGTTTACAGTCATAGCTGTCAAATGTTTGGGTGCGGTTTACAAGCTCTTTAGTCACGGTGAAGCACGAGAGAGAGAGAGAGAGAGAGAGAGAGAGAGATGTGGAAAAGCTGCCTGGGCGCTATTCAATGCCCGCCTTTCGCCGAGGCGTTCGCACGCAACCACGCGGCGAACCACACACGCACCTCCGTCCACCTCCTGAGCGGGATCCACGGCACAAGATGTGATCAATCGCGCTCTGATCGCTTCTTGGCTTGCTGGCGTGCCACAACAACCTCCCGGGCCAATTCTCTCCTCAAAAACACATTTACCCGACGGCATGAGGAGCAGGGGGGGCTGTCTCGAGTGTTGAGAACAGTGTGCGGTTGGAGAGGGGTGGACACGAACGCACAAGAACGCCACAAGTCTCATCTCAGCTCCACCCCCCCCCATGCCGGGAAGCCTAGCAGGTGCATCACCCCGCGGCGTGAAGCGCCACCAGCTCCATCAGACCCCCGCCCAGTGACGTCATCCAAGGCCACATGCAAAGGACGTCTGCCGGCGAGCCGCCCGTCATCTCGGCCTCCCGGCCGCGCAGTCGGCAACACATGTCCGTAAGCCCGGAGAGTGACGGCCGAGCTGGCCCCGGGTTTATTGTTTCTATCTCCCCTTCGCGTCGCTCCATCTATACAGAGGAACTTTCCGACGCCCCTGCGCACTCTTCCCCAACAGCTCCACCTCCTCTTCGGCGACCGACTTTGTTCTCTCCGGGCCGAGCCGCTGGGCTCAGAGGAGAGACTGGATTTGCCTTGGCCCTGGGCTGGTGTCACTGGAGGGAGCCAGGCCAGAGGAAATGAGCTGTTTCGGTAGCTTTCCCAGCTTCAGCGAGGGGGAACGGGCCTCTGTCAGGGAGAGCTAAGAGGAGCTGGCTTTGGCGCGTTGTTTCTCCACCGTCTGCCCCCAAAAACCTGCGAGAAAAAAAACACGAAAAGTCCATATCCCATTGGAACGACTGCCAAGAACCGTTTGTGTTGTTTTAGCGAGATTGTGGGAAAAATGAGATCTAATCAATCGTTCCTGCTATCTGGTAGCATGTGTTCCAGTGTGATCACTGTGTTTATCTAGTTGCAGCACTCTTGTTTATTTATCATTGGTTTAAAGGTTGAATTGAAACATCAATACATGAAAAAGAAAAAAAAGATGTATTTTGTTCTACTATTTTCCCACTTGCTTTTCTATTCAATGCAATGTTGGGTCATCCATATATTACTTCAAACATTTTCTCTCGCATTTTCTTAACATTCATAGTATAATGTGTTTCTCACATTGGGTTCATTCTGAGTCAAGTTTACAGCAACTACATCCAGCATTGTTTTAATTGTGGTCTTTTGTTGTTTTTACCCTGGTTTCTTCAGTTTCACACTTTCGGTGTCAGTGAGGAAAAAAAAAATACTCTTCCCGAGTATTTGAATTAAGGAAACTTGTTTAGCCGGCCCATAGGACGTGCGTGTGAGGACAGAACAGAAACGCATCATTGCTACCACCGTGGCTCAGATGCTGGGCAGGTGTGTGTGCGTGTGTGTGTGTGTGTGTGTTTGTGGGGGGTAAGCAGGTGTAGCAGGCCTCCATGCTGGGGGGAGAAGGGACCAGGGGGCCCGGCTGGTGCGAGCCGGGTGTTGTCACGGCCAATATACAAGGAGTAAAATCTTTAACACATGGCAATGGTATCGTAGGCCTCTGGAAAATCCATTCAGACACCCACTTACAAACACACACCAAGGCACACACGCTTGCAGTAAGTGTAAGCACGTGCAGCCCTATAAATATCCGAGTGCACGTGCATTCACACACGCATGCACACCCACACACGCACAGACTTCCCCTAATACCCCTTTTATTATTTGGTTATTTTATGTAGAAACACACACGACGCATAATCCAAGTGTCGTTATGGTATTGTGTTGGCTCATTAACAATAAGTCACATTTTTAATGCCCATAATGGGCTCTATTTCTGGAGCATTTCGATTCTTACCGCGACATAGGTGTAGGCCTACCTAATTCAACATCCTCATGTAAATGTTTTTAGCAGTCAGATTATATTGTTGCTAATTATGTTGAGCTAAGCTAATTAGCAACCGACTTTCCGGCGGTTTGTTTCTCAAATAGAATGACATAATCAAACAGAATAATGAAATATATGATAATAATGAAAGTGTCATGATTTGGAAAGAGTCAGATAACAGGTTATGCGGGCGGAGCGTTAAATAAGGGCGGAACTTAGGAAATGTTCTCTTGTTCTCCCATTGGTTGAATAATCCCTGACAGTAGCACTATCTGGATTTACGACGTGCCGGCTCCGCCCCTTCTACACACATCGACTCTCATTCCCACCAATCCCGTGCTCCATCATTTTGGGGAGAATCTACTGCTTTTTCAGCAGGGGGCAGCCTGTCTCTCTCTCTCTCTCTCTCTCTTCTTTCTTTTGTCTCTTATTTTGGTGCCCTCCCCCCTCTCTCCCTCCCTCCCGCCCTCCCTCCCTCCCTCTCTCCTCTAGTTCCCTCTCTTTCTCCCTCTCTCCTCTCATTCTCAACTTCTCCTGTAGTCCATTTTTTTTCCCATTTGCTTTTGTTAGATATTTTAGTGTGGACTTATTGGTTCTTCTCCGCCTTTCTTATTTGCTTAACCTTTATCAACCTTTACCCCCTTGTCTCTCTCTCTCTATCTCCGTCTCCTCTCTCACTCCTACTAGATACACACAGTGTACACTTGGGTAGTAGCAACTTCAGAGTTTGTATCTCAAAGGTTAGAGGTTTTGTCACATTTTTGAATGAGGGGCATTTTTGAATGTGCTTCAATGAGCCAAAGCTTATGGGGACTCATTCATACACACACACACACACACGCACACACTCGCACATACACACGTAGATAAACACACACCGACGTACACACATACATCTTATACTGTGTATACATACCATATGCGCGCATACACAACACCTAAACAGAGAGACGCACAGACAACCACACACACACACACACACACACACACACACACACACATAAACACACACCAACCTACACACACACACAACACACACACACACACTCACACACACACACACACACACACACACACACAACACACACACACACACACAGTATTAGCATTACTTGGTTGTAGTGCCTATCTGCGTCACATTAATTCTCTGGTGGTTATCGTAAAGAAACATATAACAATATTTACGTCTACTGCACATCCTATAAAAACATACACATGGGCCCTGCTAAGCATAGTCCTTTAACCCTATCCCTCACCCTCTCCCTAGCCACTAAGACCCAAAGCGCAAAGAGTGGGAAGTCCGGCTCATTATTTTATAGCGTGACCCAAAAGATAAATATGAGAGTCATATTAATATTAATATTAGTCATATCACTTTGTTTCTTAAGGGGGTCAGGCACGCAGAAGAGTGAATGTAGAGGAGCTGTTTTTTTTGGTATAGGTCTGCGTCCGACTCAGCCGTGTGCTTTGGGCTTAAGGCTCCGGGAGTACAGGAGTCCACGTCACACTGTGGAATTCTAATTATAATCATGCTAACCTCTACGTTTGGGGGGGGGGGGGTGAGGGGAGAGTGCAAATATTTGCATTCCAAAGCATGACTAGCCTCCCCTTGAAAAATCCTCCTCTGGCCTCTCTCTCTCTGAACCCGGGTCACTTCCTGTTGTTAAAGAGACCCTGAGTGGGTTTTGCGACCCAGAACCACCATTACACCATAGGGTGATATCATAGCCCACGGTTTATATGAGAGGCTGGAAAGAAGTGCACCAGATGGCATGTTTGTGTATAACTAATGATGTGTGTGTGTGGGTAACGGGGTGTGTGTGTGTGTGTGTGTGTGTGTGTGTGTGTGTTAGTGCTTGGCTGCTTCGGCTGTGTATAGGAATTTGTGTGTGTGTGTGTGTGTGTGTGTGTGTGTGTGTGTGTGTGTGTGTTTGGTGTGTTTGTGTGTATTCCTATTTGCATTCAATGGTTGATTAAATGGTTGATTAAATGGTTGATTATTTCTGGTATGTATACAATTGTGTGTGTGTGTGTGTGTGTGTGTTTGTGTGTGTGTGCACATGTGTACGCAGACATAATATATATCTGTGTGCGTGTGTGTGCGTGCGCATGTGTACACATACATAACATGTGTGTGTGTGTGTGTGTGTGTCAGTGTGCGTTCATCTGCTGCTCAGGTGTATTCCTGCCGTCTCAAAACGGGCGGGGAAGTGAGTCCCGAGTCACTTCCTCGTTCGACTTTGAAGTCAGGATTAATTTCCTGTCGTCGGGACTAGAAAGACACGAGCGAGACAGAAAACAAACAGAACATGTTGACTTTGTTTTTGGCCGTTGAACCCCAGCCCCCAGGAGAGCCTTGCAGTGTATTAGGCCGACGTGCACCGATGCATCAGGACTCCTGCCTCCGCTGCAGGGACCTCTAACTGCACTTTAATACTCATCACCACCATCGCAGCCCTGCTACTCCTCACGTTCATACGACGACAGACCGCCCATCGCAAACGCCTCACAATCGTTTCCCCCGTTGCTTCTGACCTCTCCGCGATGAGAGGAGGCGGGGGGCGCAGCCGTCAAAGACGGTCCCGTCGTCACCTTGACGACGAGGTTAGATCTTTGTCTACGGGGAGACAAGGGGTCCCGATCTCGGGCGCCGTGACCGCTGACCTGCGCCGTGCCGAGAAAGAAAACAAGGTGGATGATTGTAGAGGGGCGTACGGTCCTAAGTCAACAAGAGACTCTAATGCCAGCAGTAAAACAATCCACAAAGTGGTAGGTGAGGGCCGTAAAGTGGGGCCGCAGGATTCAAGGCTTCTGGGCTAGAAAAACAGAGCGCAATCGTAAAGGGTGTTATCAGCGGCGTGGCCGTTTCTTGGGTGGGGAGGACAGCGGTAACAATGGGGCGAATGGTAAACTCGTGTAAGTATACAGTTAACGTTTTACAGTGAGAGTGACTTAGTCATTTGTTCCACGGGAACACGTAGATGTCAATCTGTGTTCATTCAAATATTTGCTGCCAGCTTATAAAACCGAGGGAGTTGGGAAATTGAGTTAATTTCCTCAAATTGATTGGAATGGAAGAGAGCTATCAAGCGTGATGTATTTGGTGACCCAAGGCTACTTTTTATGTATATAAAAACAATATTTTGAGGAGACACATCCTTTAACTGGACCCCTGTGGAAAGGAATAAGCTGAAAGCATTCCTTTTTTATTTACAGAAAAGGAAATAATCCGTTAACGGGAGGATTTGGTTGGCTGGCAGCCTTATTAGTGTTATTCTCTCTCTCTCTCTCTTTCTCTCTCTCTCTCTCTCTCTCTCTCTCTACCTCTCTATCTCTCTCTCTCTCTTTCTCTCTCTCTCTCTCTCTCTCTCTCTCTCTCTCTCTCTCTCTCTCACTCTCTCTCCGTCACTCTCTCGCTCTCTCTCACTTTTCCGGAGGAATTAACTTTCGTTAATGAGCCCCATAAAAACAATCTGGGGAAACGTTTCCCTCCAGGTGCGGCCGTATCTGGCGGTTTCCAGGAAATTAAACGTGGAGGTTTACTCATTCGTCAGAGACGGAAAGGGCGGGAAAGTGGGGGCCTCTCTGTGCTGTCTCCCGGAGAAGACTTGAGTTAGCAGGCCGAGGCCTTCTGCCGCATCCAGAAGCACAACACAAACACAAAGGCAGATGGAGTGCTTTTAACATACGTTTTCCACTTTTTGTTTTGTTTTTATTATTATCAACATTGTGCATATGATTATTATTAGAGATTGAATATATCTGACTGTGATCAGTACTACACCTGGTAGTACTGATCAGCTTTATCCTAGCAAACTTAAACTCATCGATCTTGAGGACTTCCAGATTCCATGCCCATACATACGTTATGTTTTACAGGACTACATTGTGACAGATAATTGTGATGATGAGCCACATAAGATAACATAAAATAAAGATATGGTAATGATTTTAAGATAATTAATCCCAGATAGACAGTTAGGTTGTCACAACAGACAGCGCAAGGACAGTCATACAAATGAAACAAGAGACATTTGTTTCAAATAGAAAATAAATGCAACAAACTACAAAAAAAAAAAAAAAAGGTCGAGACAAATGAGCAGTGGAAAATGTTAACTCAAAAAAAGCAAACAACAAAGGCATCGGTTGATTTCTTCCTATGCTCCTCTTACCAGATTATTTGCTGGTCGTGTGAGGAGCACCCAGCTGCTGAGCGCTCTGACAGCCCGGGCCGCACAGAGCCGGGGCTCCGTGCACCAGGTGGCAGATGCTGAGGTCTGCTGGCTGTCTGCTCTCTGATGAGCTATCACTGCCATGATTATGAGTTCCATCCCCCTGGTGAAGCGCCACTGCAGCTGGTGGAGGGGGAGGGGGTGGAGCCGGTGGTTTCAGGGTTTTTTTTTTTCCCCGTGTGCATCTGACAGACGTACAGGAAGAGATGGAAGTGTTATCATCAAAGAATGCAACCAGCTTGCCTTTTTAACATGTGGCGTGCATCGCTAACATGTGTGTTCTTGCGTGATTGTACACACACTCACACACACACTCACACACACACACACACACACACACACATATGGGAGTCTGTGTTCATGAACTGTTGGAATAAAATGTAGTGTTGTGTGTGTGTGTGTGTGTGTGTGTGTGTGTGTTTGTGTGCTCTTGAGTATGGGTGGGTGCTTGCCTTGCATCATTGCATGCATTTGTATGTGTGTGTGCATGTGTGCATGTGTGTCTGTGTGTGTGTGTGTGATGTGTTTGCCTGCATCCATGCAAGTGTGTGTGTGTGTGTGTGTGTGTGTGTGTGAGTGAGCGTGCGCTTGCTTGTGTGCGTGTGTGCGTGTGCAGGATTGTCTAGGGAGCAGCACACCTGTACTTGGGTGTTCATTACAGCTGGCCCTGAGTGATGGCTTGGCCTGCGAGAGACCCTTGTTCATTGTCATCTCCCTCTACTTAATTATCCCTCACTCATAGGTCAGGGGGGGCCGCCTGTGTGTATGTGTGTGTGTGTGTGTGTGTGTGTGTGTGTGTGTGTGTGTGTGTGTGTGTGTGTGTGTGTGTGTGCGTGGGGGGGGTAGGATTGAGTTTTGTATTCAGTGCCAAGCAAAGACACACACACACACACGCAGATACACACACACACACACACACACACACACACACACACACACACTGTACACTATATCTTCACCTCCCCCTACCTTATCAGAGAACCACCTGTGCATCATTTTACGAGAGATTGCTTTGGCCTGCTTTGCTGCTTCAGTGACATGTTGAAACTACGCCCCCGGTCTACTACAAACAGCTGTGCGGCCGAGCCACATGTCATCGTCTCTATCAAGGGCTTGCGGTGCGGGGAGATAAGCAGTTCACTCCGTCACTGGAACACACTTGTGTGCACACTGCAGATTCGGGAATGACCCCAGGAGCCTCGCCTCAGGTCTATCGCAAGAACAACACGGTTATCCGACCGGTGCCGCACGCCATTGGTTTGTTCTTAGAGGATTATGAACACAACCCCCGCGTGTTATGGGGACAACGGCTTCCATGTGTGTGGCAATCTTAATGTGAAGTCCTTCAATGGGAGGTCGTACGGTGACGACGGCTGACGCGGGACGTAGGCGGACGCCACGCCGGGGATACAGGGGGGGCGGGGTGAGCTAGGCAGGATAGGGGTTAGGTCGTTTGACGTCAGGAAGGCTTCAGGGTTCGGACCCCAGTGTCCATAGCCTTCCTGTAGGCCTCGGATGAAAGAGCTTAATAATAAATCATAGTAATTAATGACGTTACACATTTTGACACGTACGCACAGACGATACATTTGTAACTCAACACAAACTATCGGTGCCTCTTTCACATGTATTGGGAAAATGCTCCTTACGCCACAGTAATGTGCGAAGCCTTCCTGGCAGTGCGGTTTTGTTGTTTTTCTGCAGTATGTACCCTGTGGCGTTGGAACCCAGCGACTCACGCTCTGACTCCGCTGCCCTCTCTTCTGTTTTTCCACTCCCTTCCTACGCCTGCGTTTGGAGTCCGGCATGCAGGCTGCCGTGCACGCGCGCACGCATGGACACGGAGATGCGGCCCAGCCGGCGTCAACCTGACTAGTGCTGTGCACGTGACCCTACACACCTACGCACGCACACACACCTAGTCATTCCCCGCCCCTTCACACATACTGCACATACACATACACATACAGACCACAATCGCGCCCCCTCTCACTGTCTCTATCGCTCTCTGTCGCTTTCTTTCTCACACTTCTTCTCTACATCTTTGCTGATGTTCACATTTCAATAACACCCCCCTCCCCCCCCCAATAAAACATACAGTCACACTTGCTCTACCCCCTACTCCTGTGTGTGTGGTGTGTGTGTGTGTGTGTGTGCGTGGGTGCGTGCAGGCATGTGTTGGTCTCTGATACACATGCAACACTCTCGACTGGATTGAGGGTGAGGTTTCCCATAGTACACAAATATCTTGTATGCAAAGCGAACGTTTCTCACCCATGAATTGGCTTCTGGGCTGGCTTTGTTCCTACATCAGTTCATACATCACTCAACTTAACCTAATGAGCCATTGCATGTATAGCTTCATATAGAGATGGTATCCTCCAACCAATTAGGCTTGTTTGTGCTGTGGG
>NW_028177788.1:0-3436 GCF_964030765.1 Micromesistius poutassou | reverse complement strand
CACGGCAACACTGAGCAGGAGCCCTGACACCACAGATACACTGTGGGAGAGGCAGATGTATACCACACACACACACACACACACACACCAGTACTCCATGCCATCCACTGTCCAATCGCATCAGCTCGCAGATACAAATGAAAGTGACAATAATGCTCTTTAATGAAAATACTAAGTGTGTCCTCTAAACAGAATATAGAAGAATAGCTAGATAAATAAATGTATATGAGGAATTTTATATCTCTCTCTCTCTATGTATTTATATATATGCACACGCGATAGTAGTAGAAGTAGCACACTTTCATATAGAATATATATTAAGTTGAATGGAATATTGCATTGAATAGTTTTTGCACACTATCCCATCAGGTGTAGTATGCATTGCACTTGAAGTCATTCAGACCGATAGTGAACATAGCAGATAAGTAGAGCAAGTGGACTCGGCTGGGGTACGAGTATCAAAGTGCAGAACACATGCATTTCAACACGTCCGCCCATGTTACACATTATAGGAAGGACACAATGAAATCATTTCCTGTTATCGTGTGTTTCAGCCCAGTGCTTTGTTTGGTTTCCTGGCAACGCAGGCCATGACATCAGAGCAGAATAGACAGGGGATTTTTTTTCCCCCTTTTCCTCTTTCGCCGTTCCGTTAAATACGTTATAATCACATAAATGAACACATTTATTCATGAGGAGACTGCGCTGTCAGGTCCGATAGTCAAACGATCGGTAAAAGTGAAACATTAGCGGTAAACACACAGCGGCAAACAAATCAATCCATGGGGACGCTCGTTTATCATGGCTATCTGAATTCATTTGGTCGCCGTGATCATACGTTTCCCCGCAACAAAAGGCCCCCCCTGCCCGCCGCCACGTCCTCTGACTACGGCCTAATGATGACACTCGCCTTTAATAGGTGCAGGAAACGATGCACTTGATGAATGCGTACGCCCGCGCGGACGTGATTCCAATCCGTGCTCGGCAGGAGCACTCCGACATCCCTTGTACGGTGTTATACTGTCAATCCATACTTCATTATATCAATATTTTCTATCTGTGCACATTGCAAACATTGCCCCCCCCCCCATCCTCAAACCGGATCAATGCATTCAGCCTCCAACCCAGAGATGTTCTATTAACAGTTTTGCACAACCATTTAGATCAGCGCAGGCCGATCGATAGAGTCATCAATTGTATTTGTGAGGGTGGTTGGTTTTCTTTACTGCGTGATAAATATAAATAAACCGGTACATCCCGGATGCGTGTGGCTCCTTTTATATTCGATTGTAGGTTGTTGTTATTATAAACAACGTTTTATGGCAAACCGCATCAGTCGACGGAAATGGAAAAGGAGAAAACAGCTGAACGTTATCCATCAATGTTATCAGTCATTATTGTGAGGGAGCCGTCCTGTGACGTGAGTGTCGTACCCAGGGGAAGTGACATCAGAGAGAAGAGGTGTCCTACCGCGCTGCGCGACGCCTGATGACGGTGCAGGAAACGGCTCAGCTGAGCACAAAGGTTATCGTCGCAACAATGGACGTCCGACTCTGCATCGGGGGAGAAGGAGCAGGAAAAAAAAAAAAAAGAAGTGGCCGTGGCTTCAGAATACGTTTGTTCCTCCATCATTCCTTGTGACCGGTAATTGAACAGTGAAATATCCTGTTTCGACTTAACCTAACTCAATAACGCCCTGCTCGACATCCAACATCATGCACTAGCGGCCATCGCAGAGGGGGAAAGAAGAAGAAGAAGAAAGAAAAAAAAACAAGCAACGACCGAAGAATGTGGCGTTATTAAGTCTCGTCGCAGTTTTTTCGTCCTGTTTTTCGGCGGCGTCCTTTTTTAACGTGTGCCGCAGAACATCCATATTTTTCCACATAAATAAGAGGCCGTAGCTGACACGCCGTGTCTTGTTTATGTTGCTGTAAAAGATAACAACCCCAAAGGACATTCATGGATGAATTGATAAGGCAACCGACGGAGGCATAAGATGTGATTTATGCCAGGAACTGGCCTGGAGGGGCGGGGGCGGGGGGGGGGGGAGGGGAGGGGGTGGCGGCTGTGGGGCTGGGTCAGGAGGGATATGGTGGCCAAGGTTGTTGCAGAGAGCAGATTAAGTGCCCAGACCCTGTCTGTCATTTCAAATGTGCCCTCGGATGCGCTGACCAGGAACAACGCCAAATGGGGGAAACAATGAGTCTCCCGGAGCGCCAGGGAGTTCAGTACAGTTCAGCACCGAGCGCCAGCGCCAACCACATAAATGCAAGACAAATGAACACACACACGGCCATGTTTCTTGGTTCTGTTTACCGGGGTGACGGGGGGTCTTCCACCATCGCTAACGCCGTTTTGAATGTGGACCTTCTTTCTGAGCAAAAGAACGCAGTGCATGTGACCGTGCGAGGTGGAAGCGCAGTTGAACTCCACCCGACGCGTCCCTCGGCTTGCGTGCGTACACGAGTTGAATTAAGTATACCTTCAGCGTAACTGGTAAACAGAGTTGGAGTTGGAGTGTACCATTACCTACATTCCTCCCCCTGCGTAAAAATCTAAAGTCAAAACCTTTTTTTTTTCCCTCCACCGCGGCCCAACGGCTCGCTTCAATGTTTGAATAGAAGAAAGTAAAACAAAAACACACCAAAAGAAAGAGACAATGTGGAAGAGAGCAGAAGAGCTGATCGACTGGCAGGTGTTGTTTGCCGTGATCCTGAGCAATGGCGAAGGTGGTGTAGGAGGCCGGTGGTGAATGTGTGTGTGTGTGTGTGTGTGTGTGATATCGGGGGGGGGGGGGCGGGGGGAGGATTGAGATTTTGGGCGAGCAGATGGCGATTCACTCAGTGGAAGGACGTGGGGCTTGAGCAAGGAGGATACGAGAAGAATGGTAAATGAGAAGAGAGAGAGAGAGAGAGAGCGTAGGGGAAGGAAGGATGTGGCTGGGAACCAGAAGGAGGGCGAGGTAGCAGGGTTATCCACTACCCACCGGCTGGGCTGCCTGCTGAGGCTAGGCTGGGGTTATGTGGTCTGATGTCCTCCCGCCCTCTCCCCCTCCTCCCCCCTCTTCCTCTTCCACCTTGAAAGCAGCCGTGTGGGTTTGAACAGGGACGGGGGGGGGGGGGGGTCGTAGGCCGTCGGAGGGACACCCTGCAGCTGGAAGAGATGGAAATAACTTGTCGTGCTGCAGCAATGGAGCGAGCCAGAGAGGGACAGCGAGGGAGAGAGGAGGAAGTCGTAGGGGAAGGGAGAGCTAGAGAGAGAGAGAGTGGGAGAGAGGAAGGCGTAGGGGGAAGGAGTGCGGGTGAGAGAGAGAGAGAGAGGGAGAGAACAATGTTTCAGCTTTGTATGGATGTGTATCTCATGACTTGTAGTGGATGTTAGTTTTAGAAAACTCAATGCAGCACTCTTTGCGAGAATTCGCCTTGTTACCCAGGCG
>NW_028177789.1:0-38947 GCF_964030765.1 Micromesistius poutassou | reverse complement strand
GCGTGCGTGCGTGCGTGCGTGCGTGCGTGCGTGTGTGTGTGTGTGTGTGTGTGTGTGTGCGTGTGTGAGGCTTGGTCGGTCGGTTCTGGGCGTTGGAATCACCCAGGCCTGTTTTTGTTTTGGGAGTCTAAACCCTCAGATCAACATCCCATAATAAACAGAGCCGCTCTTCAGAGGACTGTAAGGTAGTGGAGATCATCACACGGTGCCTCCGTGTATTTATTCATGAAGGTTGACACACAGTATACACTGACGAGGGATTAAAAAACTATTTGGAATCAGCTTTACTATTCTAGGCAAGGGCAGGTCGCTTCCTGACAGTTGAATCATTCAAAATTATAAAAATAAAATAGATCATTTCCCCGCCTTTCCCTCATACTCTGCATGTGTGTGTGTGTGTGTGTGTGTGTGTGTGTGTGTGTGTGTGTGTGTGTGTGTGTGTGTGTGTGTGTGTGTGTGATTTTCACGAGGATTCTGTGACCCCGTCTCTGTCTGTGGAGGCGTTTAGGTGTAAACGTTTACCTTCTTTACACTAACAACATAATACTTAATGGAAAGTCAAAAATAAAAACGACGGCTGTGATTTATTGCCGTAACATTGGAAGACAGATTGCAGCACATTTTTGCAAATGTTGTCTCTGCACATTGAGTTGGCAAACCCAGCTCAACTCAGCTCTCTCAATGGTCGGGTGGAAATCCCAAAATAGTAGACATTAATAAAACCTGTGAACATTCACACACCGACTTGATGGACACAGCACTCGAGGGAAGTAGGAAATGTCTATTTCTTTTTATTTGAGGGGAAAAGACCCTTCCAACAAACAGTTAGTGACAGACAGTCAGCAGGTCGATACGAGGTCGCCCCCGTGTGGCGGAGGAAGGAACTGCAGCTCCAGGCCTCAGAGGACGCTGTAACACGGTGACTTCAGAAAAGGCACTATTCTCTTACAGCAGAATACAAATGTAACAGTAACACTATACCATAAATACTTTAAAGGGTTAAGCTGTTCAGCTAAAATAGAGTTATGTAGCTTAAGCGCTGAGCATTGCAGTGAACTGACTTTAAAGTGTGTAGCCGTGGCTGTTGCAGTAGGCCTATGTAAAGTATAAATTACTTAAATGCTGATAGGTCGAGCAGGGAGAAAACATCTGGTTATGTTGTGAACAAATTGGTTGTGATGATAGGACTTCTCTGACTTGTTCAACGGAGTAGTTTGAAGAAAGCTTTCCCATCTTCTGGATCGGTGTGCGCTCGGGGTTTCGAAAACGCTATGGCGCCCCCTTGTGTTCACGATAACACGACACGTAAGAGTAAATGTGGGCACCGCAAAACACCTGTGTGTAGGAATACATGCTGAAGGAGGAGTATTAACTAGGCTGTACTCTCTCGCTCTCTCCCTATCTCTATTTGGTTTTCTGCTCTCTCACTCTCTCTCTCTCTCTCTCTCTCTCTCTCTCTCTCTCTATTTGGTTTTCTGATCTTTCTCTTTCCGTCTCCCCACCTCGGTGGCCACCGAGCCGGCCGTGGCCCCCAGCATCCTCCCGATGGGCCCCCCGACAAAGAGCCCCACCAGGGACCCCAGCAGGGCCTCGGGTCGGACCAGCCCGGGGATCCTGCGGAGCCAGCCCAGGAGCCTCTCCCACAGCCCCCACAGCAGGGAGGGAGGGGGGGAGGCGGGGGAGACCGCCAGGGAGGCCAGGATCCCGGCCACGTCGACGTCGAGGTCCACCACACTCCTCGCCGCCTCCACCCTCTCACGCTCCTCCTGCTCTCCTCCCTCTGCCTCGTCGCCTTCAGGCTCCTCCTCCTCCTCCTCTCCTCCTCCTCCTCCTCCTCGCCCGGCTCTCTCTCTCCTCTCCCGGGCGAGCTGCTCCTGCCTCTCCCTCACCCTCCCCTGCGCCTCCTCGTACAGAGCGCAGGTGAAGAACTCCTCCTCGCTCTCCTCCACCGCCCGCTGCACCTTCTTCAGCAGCTCCTGCACGCTCCTCCTCCTCTGCTTCTCCTCCGCCTCCTCCTCCCCCTCAGCACCTCCGCCTGCTCCCGCTCCTCCCCCGGCCCCCCTCAGGGCGTGGTACCGGCCCCCGCAGGAGTCCACCAGCTCCAGGAGGTCCCGGCGTCGCGTGGAGAGGAGCTCCTCCAGCGTCTGCGCCTCCTTCTGCTGCTGCTCCTCCACCTCCTCCTTCTGCTCCTCCTCCTCCTCCTCCCCGCGGGTGAAGAGCACCAGCGTGTGGGCGGTGACGGCCAGGGGCTCCAGGATGAGCTCCAGGGCGGCAAGGGCCCGCTCCTCCCCATCCGAGGGCCGGTCCCCGGGGACACAGAGCAGGAAGGCGTGTGGCCCCGGGGAGGAGAGGGCCACGAAGGAGGAGACCAGGGCCCGCGCCTCCTCGGGAGGAGGAGCCCGGGAGCTGAACCAGTCTGGAGCGGTCACCACGACGACCTGAGAGAGAGAGAGAGAGACACACATTCCTGTAACGCTAGGGCATTTAGTTAACCCTTTTTACGTTATTTTGTAATTGTCTTTTATTTCTGTACGTTCACTGGTTGTTTGGTAAGAAAAAGCAATGAGGAAAATGAGAGAGTAGTAGAGAAATAATGAGGCTGAAGACGAGAGAGAGAGAACGAGTGAGGGATTGGTAGAGGAGAGAGAGAGGGGGAGTAGGAAAGTGTGAGTGAGATTGAGAGTGAGAGAGACAGAGACACAGAGACACAGAGAGAGAGAGAGAGAGAGAGAGAGAGAGAGAGAGGGGGGGGGTACATGTGACTAATGAACATGTGCCTATTTGCAAATATTGTCAAATGATAAATAAAGGAACTACTCAAATGTTCCTGAGCTCGCAATAGATATTCGCTTTCCTCCATCTGTCCATATAGCCTACAATATTGTCCATTTGCGGGATATGATCATTACAAGTGAGGCACATTTGATCTGGAGGTCCAAAGCTGTACCTCTCGCCCTCCCACCCGGCCTCTGTGCCTCTGACACCGGGCAGCAGCACCACCGTCCTCCCCGGTCTGGAAGGCGGGCCGGCCGAGGATGGCGTCCCCGGCGGCGCTCTGCCCTGCCCCGGACCGGCCCAGCAGCACCAGCCGGAGCTCCGGTTCTTCTTTACAAACAACAAAATGACAATAAACAAGTTGATATTATCTAATTTTCTACTTGGGATTTCGTTGAATCTGATGTCCGTTAATATGGTGGATGTGTTTTTAAGAAGCGAGATGAGAGATGACACAGTTTGATTCGCACTGATGGGCGACTCCCCGCAGCCTCCTATGAAGTAGTTCAATGAGACGTTCAAAATCTCTACTGACTATCTGTTTTTAAAACCTGACAATTGACGCAGGGACCACATCTTTACAATGCGTTTACATCTAAGGACTATGCCTTAAGCACCGGACGGGCTGAGCGGAGCACCAGGGATTTGTCCAGTAATTTATCCGGGCCTACCGTGCTGTGATCTCTCCTCGTCCATCCTGCTGCTCCTCTTGTTATGGTCGTAAAAGATCACAGTCTGGATCTACTTCCTCGTTCTCAGCCCCTCCTGCAGCCGCTGGGGCGTGAACCAATCTGCAGCCAAACACCACAGAGTCACATACCTTCCACGATGCGTGTGTGTATTAATATCCATGAGAACACAATTATAATGGATACATACCAGGAGGATAAACTTTAGACTTTGGGTAGATTTGTTTCGGTTTCGTTGTCTAACTTTATTGTATCTGTATACCTTTGTTTAATTATGGATTTATTACTATATAATATATTTACTTTTTAATTACCAGTAAATAGCCCACCAAACGTAGCTTAATGCCAGTAGGTTATGTTTGTTCTTCTACCATGTCATGGAAACCTACTTTCAATTTACATTTAACATATTTTACACCAAATATTTTTAAAAGCTTACACCTACCAGGCCTATCTATAGCACTATTAATAGCCTTGTGTTTGGAGGGTGATTGATGTTTCTTACCTTCAAACAATAGTCTTTGTCCACTGTGAAATATACCCGAGACATACATTGTTTTCTTGAAAAACGTGTTTAATGTCAGTATTTGGAGTATCTTACAGTCAGTGTGTAGTTGTGTTGTACAGGGTTCCTCATAAAATGCTCAACAGAGCAAAAGTCCTTGGTGGATTTAAAAGCTGCAAACATCGGGTCATAGCAAATATTTAACAGCACAGCATCAAGTATATGGATGAAAAATAAGTTGTGAAATATATTATGTTAATGTCCAGTAAAATACCCGGACCCTGTCCCAACTGTATCTGTACACACGAGTAGAAAAGATAAACGGTCTGAGACCATCATCTGACACTGTTAAACATACACGCTTTGTACACAACAAACCTGCCTTGGTCGTAACAGTGGCAAACATACACTCTCTGCATCCCAACACACTAACACACACACACACACACACACACACACACACACACACACACACACACACACACAGACTTATAGAAACGTGGACACACTCATTAAGAAAACACACACCGTATAACAACAGTTAAACCAAGCATTCATGCCGAGGGAGAGCTAGGCAAAATAGGTTTCCTTTAAAAGTATAACAAATACAAAAAGAACATTTCTTTTTTGAAAAATACTATTTAAAACCATGTCGGTACTAAAAAATATCCACATATTCTTTTGTGGCCTCATTAAAAGCCTGTGTATTGATGGCCATTCAAGAAGAACGTTTGTACTCAAACTGTTCGTCTGCGCGGCCACCAGGTGGCGCCAACTGACGCTAGCGCTCACGAGGGATAACGGACATTTTTGTTTTGGCGTTTTCAAACGCTAGCTTAGCTTTCACCGCTAACAAACACTAGCACCATCGTGAAAACTAAGCTAAGTGAGCGTCTTCTTGAGTGCTAGACGCTAGCTTCGTCTTGACCGCCAACTGATGCTAGCGGGCGTCGTCTTGACCACCAACTGACGCTAGCGGGCGCGGCCTTCACAGGCCGGGCATGATGTAGGCCACGTTGTCCAGCGTGTTGGACTGAGGAGGAAACAAAACGGAGGGAAAGTTCTGGTTAGCATTACCTTCTTTCTTTTGGGTGGAATATTCATTATTGTAATAATGAATGATGTTCTTTATTTATTGCCTTTATTAATCACTATTTCTATGTTTTACTCTATGACTGATACCCCAAATTAGATTTGATTAATTTAAACAAATCTAGATTGATTAATTCATTAAAACCTTAAGATAATACCCAACTAATAACTAACTAATAACTGATAAGTAATAGCTGATAAAGTAAAAGTAAAAGAAAAAGACGCACCAAGACGTTCCGTGGACACCCGTTGAGCTGAGGGATCTGAGCTGTGAGACAGGTCAGGGGCCCCAGGGCACACAAGATGGAGTCCAGGAGGACAGACAGGCTGCCCGAGACCGCCACCATGCCCTGAGACACACAGACAGGATTATCAGGAATTCAGACATAACGTTGATTTTCCAAAAAGTGGAAATTTGTCTTTAGCGTCGCAGGACAAATTAATAATGTGTCTTAAAAACAGACAGGGCCAGAAAAAAAATGTTTCATCAAACATTCAGAATAATATTCAGTTAATGTGCAAATGGAAAGTTATAGGTAAGATTACAATACAGTGTGTGTGTGTGTGTGTGTGTGTGTGTGTGTGTGTGTGTGTGTGTGTGTGTGTGTGTGTGTGTGTGTGTGTGTGTGTGTGTGTGTGTGTGTGCGTGCGTGCGTGCGTACAAACCTCGGTTTCCTGTAGCCGGTGTCCAATCAGGGACAGCGACTCCCCGAGGAGCTGCAGGTGTGCGGCGGCGTCGATGGGGTCCACCTCCGGGATGCGCGCCGGGGACAGCGACAGGCCGGCGGCGGAGCCCCTGGAGGGAGACCCCAGGCCCGCGGCCCCGCCCACACTCTTCAGGGCTCCTTTACTCTTGGTGTCGGTGGAGGTGCTGCGCTTCACGGTGGTGGCCTCCGCCTTGTTCTGCTTGTGCTGAAGATACTGAGCCTTCTGTCTCCATACCTACAACACACACATCAGGAGACACATGCGCACACACACACACACACACACACACACGTCAAGGCCACTGCTGAAGTGAGTGCCAGGGAGAACCTGATAAGACCCTTTGATATATTTCTCAGGTCACACCCACCAGCTTGTCCTTCTCCGGCATGGACTTCCACACCTCCGCCAGCCTCTTGCTGAGTTCTCCGAACACTGGATGCACAAACACAGAGAAGGGGGTTATACCGTTTTTTTTTTTTTTGAAGACTGTGAGTCCACCCCCAATGTCCACGTCTACCTGAACCCTCCTTCAGTGAGAGGTCTGGCCCCGGCCGCTCCTTTGAGACACGCCTCTGAATTCAGTCCCGAGTCACGCCAGTACTCACCCAGGCCGGGCTGCTCTGCGTTGATGTTGACGCGGTACTCCTTACAGAACACCTGATAGGCTGTCGTGTTCTTCTTCTTTGGCTGAAAGGAACAGCAGAAAAAGATGAGGATTCACTAAGCTCACCACTAACCACAGGTTACAGTTGTGGCTTATGTTAGCCTCATTGTCCGGTTGATTCTTTAAAACATTGTGTTTTCAATTTCAATCAATTTGTTTTCAAAAGTGTTTTCATTTTTACAAAGTGTTGTAGTTGCTCTCGTATTGTTCGTATGCTTTGGTTGTCAATCGTAGAGATGAGAAGATATAAAAATGTTTAGTAAATGTAAACTTAATTTTAGCCGGTAAATAGTCATCATTTACGAAAAAATTCACTACCTTGTCCTTTGACCCCTCCCCTTTACTACTACTGTCTTTTGACCCCTCCCCTTTACTATTACCTGTCCTCTTCCTCTGACCCCTCCCCTTCACTGCTACCTCCTCCTTTGACCCCTCCCCTTTACCACTACCATGTCCTCCTCCTTTGACCTTTGACTCCTCTCTTTTCCTACTATCTCCTCCTTTAACTCCTCCCCTTTACCACTACCTTGTCATTTGACCCCTCCCCTTTACTACTACCTCCTCCTTTGACCCCTCCCCTTTACTACTACCTTGTCCTTCTCCTTGCCGTGCTTCTCCTTCTCCTCCTTCTTCTTCTTCTTGTCCGGGGCCGGCTCTCCGGGGGGGTGGTGGTGGGGGTGGTGCGGGTGGGGGGGCAGGGGGGCGTTCATGGCGTACATGGGCCCCACCGCACTGTGGCTCACCGTGGGGTGGCCGTGGCCGTGGCCCCTGGACACGTCTGGAGGAACCGGAGACACAAGGTCAGTAAGAACACGGTGACCTCGTCAGTACGAGAGCTGGTTAGTTAGACGTTCAGCTACATCTATATTTACATTTAGGGCATTAAGCAGACGCTTTTATCCAAAGTGACTTAGAATAAGTACATTTGTCAGAAGAAAGAGAAACAAGGTGTATTCTTCTTATACCTTATCGAAATACAAGGTACAAGAAGAAAGAGCCCACCGTTATAAGTTGCTTTGTATTTAAGCGCTCGCTAAATGTGTGAATCTTAGCTAATAAAGCAAACATGATAAACCCCTGGATGTTTAAACGGTGGTCATGGACACGAACCTGACGCCGACGTTTTGCTGTGCTTGCGCTCCTTGCTGCTCTTCTCCTTGTCGCGCTCCTTGTCCTTCTCCTTCCTCTTCTTGGACTTCTTGCTCTTCTTGCTCTTCTTCTTGGAGAGGTGTGTGTACGAGTCGTCGATGACCAGCTCCCCGGCCTCCAGCTCGCCCCCCGAGGAGGAGCTGTCGTCGCCCAGGCCCCCGCCGTAGTGACCTGCAGGGCGGAGCGTCTCATTGGTTAGGGATCAACCGCGGAACGGACCAGTAACAAGCCTTGATGGTCTGGGATAGAATACAGCTTTCTAATTTGAAGTCATTTTAAACTTAGATGTCAAAAATGTAAATGTGCTCAAAAAGTCTGAATGGATGAATTGATTAGGTTTAGGATTCTATATCATTATAACTATAATCACATCAACATTGCCTTGTTTTTTAGTTACTAGAATATACCTTTCTTCACTTATCCTTTCTGCTGGTAGGGACTTGTTTACTTTCCTACCCACATCTACAATGTCTCCTATAGGTTAAACCTGTAAAACCTATAATAAAATGTAAAATAAATAAAATAATTAGGTCCCTCTCTAAGCTGGCCCTGAAACCCTTCCCGCAGGAAGCAGCGCTACGTCCAACATGTGTCCTCCTTACCCTCCACCTCCACCTCCTTCCCCACGATGGGCAGCGGCTCCCGCGCCGACGCCTTCTTCTTTGTCTTCCCGGGGGCCCCGCCTCGCTCCCCCCGCTCCTTCTCCTTGCGGCTGGCGCCCTTGGCGCTGTGCGGGGGGGGCCCCGGGGCCGGGAAGCCGTCGCGCTCCGGGGACACCAGGAGCTTCATCTTCAGGCCGTCCGCCTCGCGCAGCGCCAGCGGCTCCTCCTTGCCGCTGCCGCCGTGGAACAGCGACGACTTGGAGGAGGAGGAGTGCTTCTTGGAGGAGGAGGAGGAGGAGGTGGGCCGCGAGTGGGAGGAGTGGCCTCCTTTGCTGTTCCCGCCGCTGGTGGCGCCGTGCTTGCGGTCCTTGGAGGAGAGGGAGGGGTAGGAGGGCTTCTTGTTCATGTGGGGGCTGGGGGCCGTGCCCGTGGCCAGGGGGGAGGTGATGGCCTGCAGGAGGCCCATGGCCGTGTCGGTGGCGTTGGAGGAGGAGGAGGAGAGGGAGGAGGGGGGAGGCAGCGAGGAGAGCTGCGGCGAGCGGTCCGACGACTTGCGCTTCTTCTTGTGCGCGGGCTGGCCGGCGCCGTCGTGGTCTGAGCATTGGGATGACACACACACACACACACACACACACAAAACACACAAACCAGTCAAATACAATACATCAAAATCACATGTGATCGTGATTCTATGCTTCCACAATACTTCCGCCTATCTATTTTTATACTTTTTCAATTTTCAGTAGGAAAGCTCATGTCCAAACCGAGAGTCAACTTGTATCCACCAAGTTCTGATGTGTTCTGTTCTGTTGGGCAATGTTCGTTTATAAAGCAACGACCGACCTTGACGGAACCTGAACCACATGAGATTGTGATGTTGTATCGTGGTAATTACAGAACTGCATATCGTGAGGTCCCTCCCTGTGGATGCCAGTCTCTAAGAAAAGATTAATCCTAACTAAGGCCATCTCCAGCCACACTACGAAAACTGAGCTTTGTAAAGCGTTCTCCACAGTGGATGAATGGAAAACGCCCGCTGCGAGGACGACCCAGTATTTCAGAAAACGATTATTTATAAACAGGCTGTGATCCAGACATTGGCATAAGTGCTCAGTTCAGTGATCACACTGGGAGAGCTGGAGAGCTTTGGACACATTAATCCAGTGTGGTGTGGACGTGGTCTAAGTGGGAGTCCCATCTCTCTGACATCCACCAGGAGATACTCTACAAGTGCTTCACATCCCACGCATTTGAGAGAGGAGGCTCACAGGAAGGGTTCTAGATTAGCATTGATCAAAGTATCAGAGCATCACTAGGAGTGTGTGTGTGTGTGTGTGTGTGTGTGTGTGTGTGTGTGTGTGTGTGTGTGTGTGTGTGTGTGCGAGAGACATGGCAATAGGTCTCTACAGTCCATCTACTTGAGTCATCGTTTGCTTCTGTCTGAACTCCTCAGTCATCGTTTGCTTCTGTCTGAACTCCACAGTCAGGGGTTCTCACCTCGGTAATAGAAGTCGTCACTTTGCTTCTTCTTCTTCTTGTGGCCGTCTCCTCCGAGCAGGAACAGCTCAGAATCCTGTCCAGAAACAAGGAGAGGCTTGGCGTTAGAGAAACACATCCACACGTCCATCTTAGAATGCATCTTCCAAATATGTCTGGAGGGGGGGGGTCAGGGGTGAAACAAATGGAAAGATGGATTCATGGAAAAGAAAAAAATAACAATGTATAAATTTGACACGCGGATGAAAAGTAAAACGAGACCCTGCGAGATGAAGGGATGGGATGAGGAACCTTTGGCCGTTTCTTGGAGGTCTTTCGGACCTGGGCGGCCATCTCCTCCTCCTCTCTCAGGAGGTCTTTGTACGACCTCCTCTTCTCCCGCTGGCTGCGCCCGGCCACCAGGCCCCGCTCCCCCTCCATGCCCACGTCTGAGCGGGACACAAAGGTTATGGTTATGGCAGTGACCTTAGACCTGTGGTTTGGTGTTTGGTGTGATGTGTGGATGTGTGTGTGTGTGTGTGTGTGTGTGTGTGTGTGTGTGTGTGTGTCTCTAGAAGGGAGCTTTCCACTAGGGCGCTAGCCATCTTATACTAAGATGTCATTCCCTATCTTCTTTAACCCATTCCTGTCTACTCTCCTCTGTCCATAAAGGCATATATACATCTTATTTATATATATATATATATATATATATATATATATATATAATATTTTTTTATGTTACTTATTTCTATTGATTTTTTTTATATTTAGCTTTAGAATATTTGCTTTTGCACTTTTGATCCAAAGTGACTTCAGGTTCATTCAGGTTAGGCGCTTGACATCGGGTATCAAGCTCAGAACCTTTTGGGCTGGGAGTCAAACACTGTCCTGTACTATACTAACAGGAAGTGTAATATAGTTTGAAATAATAACACATATATAAAACCACACATTCTGATAACCAACTGGAATGTCCCCTGAAGAGACTAACATCAAAGACGACTGTCCCATACCCATTCCTCCTTTACTGATGATCTCCTCAAAAGCCATGGTCTCTCCTCTCTCCTCCTCAAAGTGGTGTCAGAGCTCCTCGATTCTACGGACCGCATTCAGACCAGACAGTGACCTGTAAACAGTACGAAGAAAGACACACACAATTCAGTTCAATGATTCAGTTCATGATTCATATTGTCATCATCACCACTAATTATTGTACGGTTACATCCGGCAGTGTGCGCACAACTCAACCACATAGTGTAAAGAAAACTAGCGGCCAGTTGATCCACTCACAGGTACCACCGGGATGTCCATTAACTCCAGCCCAGCTCCATCAGGTAAAGTGAAGAAAGCTCAGAGCAACTTACTATCATCGGGCTGCAAACCACCCAAACACTAATGCCTCATTAAACCAACGCTGCTCAACCACTAAATGACCAATATTAGTATTCAATATTTATACACTCATTCCCGCCTACTTTCGCAAGAGACACACAAACACACCCCCTTTCATTCACTTGGGACTCCCGACATTTCAAACCCGCTCCGACTTGGTGCGGCTGGAAGTCGCGGCGGTGAGGGTCTGAGGGCGACGCCGCGGCGGGCGGCTCTCGGCCCGGCGCTGCAGCCGAGGCCCTGCCGCTCTTACGGAGGGCTAAAGCAGCACTTCCATGCGATCAACTCCATGCATATGTGTGTTGGCACATGGGTTGCACTATGTGTTATGTATTAACACCGGGAAAAAGGATATGATACGGGTTATTAAAGCGTACTACCTCTGTGAATTTAGCAATTTTACGCGGGTCCGGTCGCCATCTTGGATGTCGGGGAACAACAATGCATGTTGGTGGGGGGCGGGGCTTATTGGGCACAGCCAATTGGAGGAGAGCGATAGTAGCCATATCAGGAGTGGGGTTTGACGACAGCAGACGGTAGGGGGCGCAAAGTCTCACTATTCGGAAAACTTTTATTTATACCGTAATTTATTATATTATTTATAATATAATTTATAATTTATTTATTATAGTTTGAGGGGAACTTAATAATTTAAATGGTCACTTAAGTGGTAAATTTAAATGGTCACGTATAATATGTATTTAAAATAAATATAGAAGGCATCGAAAAGTAGAATAAATTGTGGAAAAGCTCAAACTTTATTCATGTTCAAATTGTACACATAAAGAGGAAGTTCAGTATTTCTCCATAAAAAGGTAATCCAAAGTTTTTAATGAACTGATGCCAATACAAACAGTCAAACAAGTAGTTTATACAACACACTTAATGTACCATGCAAGGCAATAAACAAGGCGTTATATGGAATATCCTCAAATTAAAACCATCAACAATCCTTCAATGGAATTATCTTGAGTTAAGAATTAGAATACTGTGGTTTTATTCCTTCACTGCTTGATATCTGTCATGAGCTTGATGCCCAAATGTTTGTTTATAAATAGTATACCATTAGTTATAACCTTACTACAATTTCGTAGTTTGGTATCTTTGACTGTTTATTCATGGTCAGACATACATAACAATTACGAGTGATAAACCACTTGCTTACAAACAGTTATAACATAACAAAGCATCTTCAAACCCATCGATGGCATGTTATAAATTACAAACGGAGGGTACATTGTTACGATCATTCAGAAAACATAATGGTAAAATAAAATAAAACTTCCTGCGAAAAAACAACTGACTGTACTCTCTAACACACACACACACACACACACACACACACACACACACACACACACACACACACACACACACACACACACACACACACACACACACACACACACACACACACACACACGTCTACCTATCTCCCAGGTCTTGTTTCTGTAGACTGAGAGAGGTGAAGCTGGCCAACAAGTCGGTCACCTCGTCCACCTGGAAGACAGACAGACAGACAGACAGACAGACAGACAGACATCCATGGCATGTTATGAATTACAAACGGAGGGTGCATTGTAACTATTAAATCATTCATTCTTCATAAAAAAAACAAAAAAAAAACATATTGGTAAAATAAAATAAAACAAAACAACTGAATAACAGATTTATTAATTAGACCTTTATTTATCCATGTAGGATGGAAGTGGCAGCCTGCATCCATGACCGTCTGTCTGAGAGGCCCATGCAGAAGAGACTAGCGTGTAGTTCCTCTAACGGCCACTAGGTTATTTGTGGTAGAGACTGTGGTAGAGACTATGTAAGGTTGTAAGGTTGGCTCTACCTAGCCAGCCCAGCCCAGCCCAGCCCAGCAGCAAGGCGGGCTCCATCACCTAACCCAGCGCTGGAGCTGACGCCAGCCCTTATCAGGGACCCGGCTCGGGTCAACCGGAAGAAATGTGTTTTCATTCTCACAATACAAAGCCCATACGTCTTATCTTTGTTTGGTTAGGATCATATATTATGCATTTTCCAAGATCCTGGTTGACAACAATATTTGTCACTAGACTGGTGTGGCGAGATAAGGATTGTTTACCCTGCAAAAATCTATAACAACGTTGACATTCCGTAGAGGGCAAATATGCTTCTTGTAGTAGTGGTAGTGGTAGTAGTAGAAGAAGAAGAAGTAAGCGTGTGACCCGATATTTGTGGTGTGTGTGTGAACAGCTGATAAGAGATAATAGAGATCAGTAACAGTAGTAATTATCTGTGTGTGTGTGTGTGTGTGTGTGTGTGTGTGTGTGTGTGTGTGTGTGTGTGTGTGTGTGTGTGTGTGTGTGTGTGTGTGTGTGTGTGTGTGTGTGTGTGTGTGTGTGTGTGATACTAACAGATACACAGATAGTATAGTAACCTGTTGTTCGGTATGTGCTTTAACAGATCGATGAATGTAATCAGTCGATCAGTGCGTGTGTGTTGACAGCTGATTAGATAATAAAAGCAGAAGTAGTAGTAATAGTTGAGGTTGTATTGTGCGTGTTAATTGCTGAAAGATAGTAATCTGTTGTTTGGTACCGGTTTGTTAAATGCTGACTAGATGGAAAAAGTAGAAGTAGTTGTAGTATAGTATGTTAGTATGTGTGTGTGTGTGTGTTAACAGCTGAGTGATGTTAACCTGTTGTTTGGTGCGTGTGTCTGTGTGTGTGTTGTTAACCTGTTGTTTGGTGCGTGTGTCTGTGTGTGTGTTGTTAACCTGTTGTTTGGTGCGTGTGTGCTGGAGGCGGGATGAGATGTGGTCCAGTCTCTCACGGGCATCGCTGTGACCCATCAGGTTCAGGTACTCCCTCAGCATCTGGATGATCTGAAGGAGAGACAGACAGACAGACAGACAGACAGACAGAGTAAGCGATGCGACAGAATCAAACACACCCCGCGCCATCGCTGTGAATACGGATATGGATGTAGCGTAGAGGGCAGTGGTACCTGTGTGACCTCTCTTCTGAGCGTATGGATGTAGAGCAGAGGGCTGTTATACCTGTGTGACCTCTCCTCTGAGTGTATGGATGTAGAGCAGAGGGCTGTGGTACCGGAGTGACCTCTCCTCTGAGTGTATGGATGTAGAGCAGAGGGATGTGGTACCTGAGTGACCTCTCCTCTGAGTGTATGGATGTAGCGCAGAAGGCTGTGGTACCTGAGTGACCTCTCCTCTGAGCGTGTCGATGCTGCGGGAGTCTCCTTCCTGAAGGATGTTGAGCTTGGAGCGCGCCAGGTGGAGGGGAGTCCGCCCAGCGCGGTCCAGAGCGTCCACACGGGCGCCTGGGGTGGAGGGAGAGGGAGGGATTGAGTAAATACTTGTTTTATATGAAGCAGTATTTGTTGATATGAAATACTACTCATTTATATGAAATAGTAACTTGTTGATACTAAGTAGTACTTGTCTCTATGAAGAAGTATTTTTGGTGAGCTCACCTCCTCTCAGTAGCGTAGTGATTACAGGCACATGGTTCGTACAGGCGGCTGGAAGATACACACAATTACAATGTTTACAATACATGGCGGAAATTACAACACACACACCTCCTGTACATTAAACATTCTTATGTCGTTTACTGATGATAAAAAGTGACAGATAGCAGTAGAAACATAATTATGAAAACATAATAGTAGTGACCACATATCATTTTTTATTTATGGATGTCTGTTTGTCTGTGTGTGTGTCTTTGTGTGTGTGTTCTCACCCAGGTGGAGGGGGGTGTTCCCCAGTCCGTCCCTCTGGTTGGGGTCTGCTCCGTGGCTCAGGAGCAGCTTCACTGCACCCAGGAGAAAACACAGAGGTTTACGGTCAGATAGTCCAAAAGATGTCTGCAGCCTCGCCTGTCTCCCTCCCTGAGCAGGATGCCCTGACCCTACCTGCTCCTTAATGACCTGTATCTGGACTCAGTCACACAATAATAAAAAATTCAAGTAAAAAAATAAATAAATCATGCATGTGTAAACCTGCTAGATGACTAACTAGATTGAGGTTTTCTAATGTTTCTTTAGAAGTCATAGTTTTGTAGCACAAAAGGATCCCCAATTCGGGTATTCTGAGTGTTCTCTGTGAGTCAAGAACCACCTACATCTGGATCGCAACCCATTTTGGGACGCGACCCATAACAACCCCTGTCCTAGAACAACAGGTCATACCTCCACGGTGGAGCTACATACTACCAACCCACTATCCTCGCTGCACCAGACGACCTACCGATGCTCTCGTTGCCGTTGCATGAGGAGAAGTGGAGCGCAGTCCTCCCCTTGTCGTCGGCGGCACACGGGTCGATGTCCTCCAGCAGCAAGTTACGCACTGGAACAACACAACACCAAACACAACAACAACAGTACAACACACGATTACTATAAGATAATTTTTTTTTTGGGGGGGGGGGGGTCCTTTATGTTTCTTCAGTGATTGCCATACATACCGGTGTCTATATCGTTTCCGTTTGCTGCTTCTCTGAGTCTCTTCATAGCTGGAATAACGAGAAATGTAACTAAAAGTCAGGATGACAGCACTATTGACAAGACAGAAATGAGGGTGAGGGTGTTAGACAGTAGTACTATAATAGTACTACTGTAGTAGTACTATAATAAAGTAGTAGTACTATAATAGTACTACTGTCTATCACCCTCACTAACAATACCACTATAATAATGGGATAATGGCATGGCACATAATGGCATAACTACTAGAGACTACAGGTCTGAATGGTGACAGTGAATCACTACTAGACTACCAGACTGGATGGTGACAGTCATAATAACTAGAGACTACCAGACTGCATGGTGATAGTGAATCACTACTAAAGACTACCAGACTGCATGGTGATAGTCATTATAACTAGAGACTACCAGACTGCATGGTGACAGTGAATCACTACTAAAGACTACCAGACTGCATGGTGATAGTCATAATAACTAGAGACTACCAGACTGCATGGTGACAGTGAATCACTACTAGAGACTACCCGACTGCATGGTTACAGTGAATCACTGACCGTATAAATCCCTTCCGATGGGGCTTAGATTCCTGGAGGCTCGGCCGAGGCGCCTGGCTCTGCCAACGGTCACCTTCCCCAGCTTGTTGCTGGCGACCCCTGACCCGGGGTCGGTCCTCCCCGGCTCCCACAGCAGGTGCAGGTACCGGAGCTCGGACTGTGCCGTCGGTCCTGTTCGACCCAACACCATGTTGTTTCCCCCGGCGATCCCACCCAGGCAGAACCCAGTGGTCGGGGTGGCAGTGGTGGTAGTGGTGGTGGTGGTGGTCACCCCGGCCATCATCACCCTCTCCCCGCCTCTCCTCCGCTCCTCCTCGTGCGGAGGGGCTTCCGCGGGCTCCACCATGTACTCGCCCTCGCTGCTCGACCGATCGTGGTCCGACGCCGTGCTGACTATCGGGCTCCATCCATCCATGGTGACGGTGGGAGCCTGCGGAGGCTGGGTCACGGGTCAAGGTTCAGGCTCGCTGCATGGGTCCGCTGGTCTGGAGGAACCAGAAAGTAAATACAATGCTCATTGTCAACAGTCAACTTTAGAGCTGGCGTTTGCAGTTTTACCTCACGATTCAGGAATAATTATTTATCCCCAGCGTCTTAGGAGTCTCGTATACTGCGATACTTTCACTATTTATAAAGATTTAGTCTCAGAAGGACCCAAAATGTCACTAACTCAGGGTTTCCCGTACTGTCGAGTAAACGTAGTAAAAACCACGCCCATTGTGCTGCCGTAAAAGAGCCAGCTAGCAGCCAATCAGACTCCATGTTCTTTATTTGTTCTTGGCCAATAGGATCGACTCGCCGAGGAACCAATGAGAGACTCGCTTTGCAAGGCAGGCGTGAACCGTATGTCACACACACACACACACACACACACACACACACACACACACACACACACACACACACACACACACACACACACACACACACACACACACACACACACATTTAAAGAGGTAGTATACAATCTCTGTTTAATGTGTTTTTTACATGTCATCTTAACACCAAGTATAAAAATAAACTGAATAATGCATTACAGGCTCTCATATCATCTAAACAACGTTCACCTTGATGTAAAAACGTATCCTTACTTTCCATCTCATTAAAAAAAACATTTTATTTGTACTATTTAGTCATTAGCAGATGCTTCCATCCAAAGCTAGTTACAGTGAATTTATTTTAGACGCATTTCATTGAGGAGCAGGTACAAGTAGACGGCGGACCCTTCGGCTGGGAGCGGAACACCTCTACTACTAACCATGTCTAGTACTCCTATTGTTCCTTCCAGTGGTTTATCAACCAATGTCTTTTTGGTAAGTGGAAGGTCTGCATGTGAACGAGGTAAAGAGCGAAGGAGGGGCCCTTCAGACTTCAGGCCGTTAGCTTAGCGATTAGCGTATTAGCGATTAGCGCAGCCAATCACAGCTCCAGCTTGGAGCCCAGGGAGACCGAGGTTCCTGCTGGGCTCAGGTAACTCGGGAGCGACGGGCCGGACTCAGACGAGTCGGAGTCGGGCCCCGAGGGCGGCTCCCCGTCCCTGGGGGGTCGCCACGCCCGGGCCTCTCCGGCCACCCCCTGCCGCTCCAGGTACCCCCGCTGGCAGAAGGGCGGGGGCCTCCGGTGGGTCAGGGACAGGAGGAAACAGGTCTCTGGAGGAAGGGGAGAACAGGAAGTGATGTCACACTCACTTGCTTTTAGCTCTGCACACAAAGAAGCCCTCAGCTAAGGTGTGTTACCTGTAGGGGCCCTCCGTAAGGTGTGTTACCTGTAGGGGCCCTCAGACACTAACAGGTGTGTTACCTGTAAGGTGTTAGCTGTAGGGGTCCTCAGGCTGTAACTGGTGTGTTACCTGTAGGGGCCCTCAGGTAGACAGTAAGGTGTGTTACCTGTAGGGGCCCTCCGTAAGGTGTGTTACCTGTAGGGGTCCTCAGGCTGTAACTGGTGTGTTACCTGTAGGGGCCGTCAAACAGTAACAGGTGTGTTACCTGTAGGGGCCCTCAGGTAGACAGTAAGGTGTGTTACCTGCGTAGAAGGCCCTGAGGTCTGTCTGGAGGCAGTGCTCCAGGAAGCGGCGCAGTGGCTGACCATGTGACACGGGGCCGTCCCACTCCGTCAGGAAGTCCTCGATCATGTGATGTACGGCCTTGGGCCGCGGCAACGGCCAACCGGCGGGCCGGCGCCGCATGTCACGCTCTGAGGACCAATGAGAGAAGGTGGTTAGAGGCCAACGGCTGTGTGTGGACCAATCTGGATCTCAGATGACATTAAGCAGTGACCCAAACCAGGGATATTAATCATTATGTTACACAGAGAAAGAATTTTAAAACATTGAGAATGTTTAACGTTCCATTATTTGGTTTTGTTTCATTGCATTTGTGCTCAGTCCACAATGTGGATGAAATTAAGGATTTCCGGCTAGTTCGTTTGTACATTTTAAACCCAGGACAAGAAAGACGTGTTGGTACAACTGTGTTTACAAGCACACTCTCCTATATGTTGTCCCGTGCTCATATCCTGTTTTGCATGGAAATACGGTACTGTGTAGAGAAGTAAGATAAGGTGTACTTTTATTACCCCAGGTCGAACATTTGCAAATGGGAAAGGTGTACTCTGAACGTCACCTCATGCCGTCTTTAAGGATAGTGTCTGGTGATTAAACCATCCTAGCTGCCTCTCCTGGCTTCACTAAAGCAGACCTAAGGGATATTTTTGATATTGTTTACATGGCAGACAATGCTAATGCAGCTAAATGCTATGATATAAGGGATGTGTTGGGGAGGCCAGGAGAGACGTTTACTACGGTTTGACCTCCATAACCAGAAGAAGAGCTGTGTATGCGTGTCAGGCCGGACCCACCGGTGGGCAGGCGGTCGTAGTAGTACAGCACGGGGTGCAGGAAGTTGGACCTCCAGGCCTGGGTCCACTCGGACTCGGAGCGGCCGGGCCCCAAGGAGTCGGAGCGGTTCAGCCCGTACTGCATGACCAGCACCAGGAGCCCCCCCTGGGGGATGGCGTGCCCCGCCAGGGAGGGGAGCTGGGGCAGCGCCTGGACCGGGTACTCCTCCAGGTACTCACACTGGGAGCTGCGGACAGGGGAGGAGCCGTTAGTATTGGTATGAGTGACAGGTGCCAAACCAATCAAGAGGAAGTGGTGAAACAGTTAGATCTAGAACAGTGGTACTTTTTCTACTAGTGTGCCCCCTTTACCTACGCACAAACATTTTTGGGATCAATTTAAATAAAATGAAGTAAATAAAGTCTGTTGGTTCTATTTGGCAGTGTAAACATGAACATTAAAAGGGCGCAAATATTCACAGTTTAGTGAGGAACATGGGCCTGTGCTTCATGCAACTGTTGGCTAATTCCTCCCCACAAAAGAAGCCCAACACCAGGGGGCTTCAGAGCATGTAGAGGTGGATCCCATTAGAATATTAATGGAGACATTTTGGTGTTTCGCCTTGTTGTCTGATTTACAATCTATAAAGTACTGCAGGAATACCTCCTGCGGTACGCAAACCCCCATTTGAGAACCACTGATCTAGAAGATAAACAGACGTACCCCTGGAGGAGGACCACGTCTCCCAGGACCCCGAACATCTGGTAGGGCCCCGACGCCTCGTTGACCCGCTTCAGGATCCAGGAGTGCAGCTGGGTGACAGACAGCCTCGTCGACGGCCACTGGTTGCCATGGTAGCGCTGCTCCAGCACATTGTGGACGGCTCGCACTATGGAGGAAAATACGTCCAGAGAAAATAAGATCACAAATATTAGAGAACCATGAACCAGGTGGAACGCAAAGAATCCCATTGTGGCCATTGTGGTATGTATGGTTAAATTTATATCAATCATGGGGCAGATCTTTTATGGAACATAGAATAACTTTTTTATGGAACATAGAATAACCCACAGAGCCAATCCAATCACAACCAGACCTTCACCTGTGTATCTGAACAGTGGCTCCTGGTCTCACCAGACCCTCACCCCAGTACTCTCACCCTGGGTTCTGGTCCCCCCAGTATCCTCACCCTGGGTCCAGGTCCCCCCAGAACCTGACCCTGGGTCCGGGTCTCCCCAGACCCTCGGCCCTGTACCCTCACCCTGGGACCAGAACCTCACCCTGGGTCCCGGCCTCTCCAGACCCTCACCCTGGGACCAGACCCTCACCCTGGGACCAGACCCTCACCTGTGTATCTGAAGCCGTGGATGAAGCCCCCCGCGGAGGAGCGGTAGTCCCGGGAGTGGGCGGCGGTCCCAAGGACGAACAGCCCCGGGGTGCCCCGCCCCTCGTACCAGGGGGTCACGGCCGGCATGCGGCCCCTGGCGACCTCACTGTTGGCGGGGCGGGCCGAGCTGGGGGGGGGAGGGAGGATGGAGGTCAGATATCTCTAGAACTAGGGTAATATTAAGGGGGGTACAAACTACAGCCAGGTGGGGATCTAGATTATTGGCGTCCGCAATACTTTATATCATCAGGTAAACTGAAGAATGCATGGTAAGAAGAATGCATTTACAGTGTTCACTAATTGTCAATCTGCAGCCACTATGTTCGGTTCTGTTGGGCCACATTCATTTGAAATATAATGCATGAGCCAAACCTGACTATATATATATATATATATATATAATCATTATTATAATCATAATCGTTGTAATATCGTAAAGTGAGCTCCCTGTTGATTCCTTTGCTAGTTCATATAGATAGAATACAATAATACTTTTAAGTAATATGCTAAAGATATAATGATAATAGTGTGTCATGAAATCATATTCTATATTGAATATAGTATATTGAGGTCTCCCACCCGTCGAAGATGGAGAAGTTGAAGGTGAAGCCGAGGCAGGTGATGACGCGGTCGTAGGGCTGCCGCAGGGAGAAGTTGTCATAGTGATACGCCGGCAGGTTGGCGGCGGCGACCCGGGACCCGTTCCTCACGTCCTGGTTGTCAAGGAGATCGGCCAGAGTCAGGTACAGCCGCCCTCCCCCCTTCCTCTCCTCCTCCCCCTCCCCCTCCGTCTCCGGGGGGCCCGCCCTGGCCCGGTGCCTCCTCCTGCGCGACGGCGGCATGGAGGGGTGCGGGCCCTGGTCGTCGTGGCGACGGACGATGGCGATGTCCTCCAGGCCGCCCTCCACCAGGCCGTCCAGAGACTTGAGCTGGTAGGTGTCCAGGAGCTCGTTGTTCACGGCCCTGAGGACACGAGAAGGACAGTCCTTTAGGTTACAATGCACTTTGTTCTACTCTAGTCTAATCTAATGTAATATATACCAATTTAGCCTCGGCTGCTATGACTGACAGCTGCCACTCTTGTCGGTAGCTCACCAGATATATATATATATATATATATACTTCTGTAACATAAAGTCCTATAGGGAAAACCTATCTCTGCATTTGTCTCCAAGCTCAAAAAAGATCCAAGTTGTACTGCACTGTTATTGCACGACAATAACAATCACAGTGGTAATATATTCAGTAATCTTTATAAATCAACTACTTTCCTGTCCTCTGTAGTACCAGATAAGGTACCCTAGTGGTACACTACCACTACTACTATCTGATACTGATGGGGTCTTTCTTAAGCACGCCATACCGGAGGTCTCCCACGTAGTGCGTCTGCCAGGCCAGGCGCACCGGGCTGGGGCTGTACAGGTGCACCCTGCTGGCCCGGCCCAGGATGCTCTGCGCCGTCTCGAAGGCCGAGTTCCCCTTCCCTAGGATCAGCACTGCCTGGTCTGTGAAGTCCTCGGGGTCCACTGACACCGACTCGTAGCCCTCCGTCAGGTCCGAGCCCGGGAACTGCACCTTCTGGGGGTCCCATAGCCCCGTGGAGACCAGGAGCACCCTGCCAGGAGGGAGGGAGGGGGGAAGAGAGGGGAGAGAGAGAGGGGGAGGGGGGAGAGTAAGAGAGAAGGGGGGAGAGAAGGGGGGTGAGGGAGAGGAAGAGACGGAGGTAGAAAGAAGGGGGGAGAGGGAGAGGCGGGGGAGAGGAAGAGAGGTAGGGGAGAGAAAGAGAGGGCGATAGAGAGAAGTGGGGAGATGGAGAGGAGGGGGAGAGAGGGAGAGAAGGATGGGGAGAGAGAAAGCGAGAAGTAGAGCGAACGGGGAGAGAAAGAGAAAGAGACAGAGAGAGAGAGAGAGTGAGAGAGAGTTACAACAAAATAAGACAGATGGAAAACAAACAGGAACTGATCATCCTCATGCTCTTCTCCTCCTATGAGGAAAACCCCAGCAGCCCCTGCTACCTGCAGCTGTACTCCTGCTCTTTCTGGTCCGTCAGCAGGTATCTCCTCTCCGAGGCGGTCTGCACGGCCCGGACCCTCCCCACGTCCACGCCGTAGCGCACCTTCAGCCCCAGCTCCTCTGCGAACAGGGCCAGGTAGCGCGGGTAGGCGTCGGCGTGTGGGTACAGGTCGCGGCTGATTCGCTGGAACAGCAGGTCGGGCCTGTCACTCAGCAGGGAGTTCCAGTCGTGGCGCAGGTTGAACTCCCGGTTCCGCCTCCCCGTGTAGATCTTGTTGATGCTGATCAGCTTCCGGTGTCTGGGGTAGCTGAGCAACAAGAACAGCATTAGGGACAGGATTACATTTAGGGCATTTAGCAGACGCTATTATCCAAAGTGACAATAAGTACATTTGTCAGAAGAAAGAGAAACAACAATATATCACTGTGTCGGTACAGTAAGGATGTGCTATGCTCAGCTATGCAGAGTCAAATTTAACTCTGAACAGTATTATATTGGAATAGTATGAGGAACAGTATTATAGTAGGGGTGGCATTAGCGACAGTATAACAGTAGTAATAGTAGCAGTAGTAGTAATAGTAGGCTATTAATGAGTAGTTATAGTAGTTAATTAGCTAGTAATAGTAGTTATAGTAGTATTAAAGAGCACTAACGTATCAGTCTGCCTCTCATATCAACACTACCAGCTCTAATGTAAGGAACACCTTACAAGGTTAAGAAGTTCACCAGAACCCAAACAGTACAAGATAGTACAAGTATAACAAGTATCATCAGGTCATGGAGGGACGCCCCACAGACACCTACATGTTGAAGAAACTCCCAGGGCCCGAGTTCCGCTCCAGGATGACGTAGTTCCGCTTGGCTTTGGCGAGGAAATGTCCCGCCTGCAGCCCGGCGGGGCCCGCCCCCAGCACGCAGTAGTCATATCGATCCGGCTGATCGATCCCAGCCCGGGCCAAGACGATTACCGCAGGGAGGAGGAGGAGGAGGAGGGCGGCCGGGAGGCGATCCATTACCTGTGTCACAGATCAGGCTTAAAACTTATCTCCGGAGTTATTCAACTGTAATAAATTACTTTATATCATAAGACCCCATCGGAATGGGGTCTTGCTCTAAGGAGCAGGATTAATTAGGGTTTGAGCATTTTATTGTATTCAATGCTGTTGTCAAATAAATGCTACCATGAATATATTTCCATACTAATCGGAGGGATGCGAACATAATGTTAATACTAAATCTGAGTCAGGTTTAGCTGTTGGATTAGGTTTTAGTTACAAATTGCCAAGCTATGTGAAATACATGTACAGCCTATACAAACGCCCATACAAGAAGGGTAAAGTGGGTAAGTATAGACTAAAGGGTGGATGTTAGGACATGGAGGTGGTTTTAAGTTATCTTTATGAATAGTGAACAGTATAGGAGCATCGGCCGGAGCCTGCGGTGTCTCCTGTCTCTGAACTAGATGTGATCATAAAATGGTTTACTTTAAACCCCCTCCCGACGCACTATCCCGGGGTTTATAGGACATGGACGCAGACATGCACCATACCTTTACTTTAAACCTCCTTCCTGACGCACTAACCCGTCGGAGGACGTCTGGCTGCAGAAGACATCGGGCTGTAGTAGAGGATCTGCCAGCACGGCTACATGTTGAGGATGTTGGATTTCATAACACGATGAGTTCGGTACCCCCCCAGCGCTATGAACCACGCAGCTCCCCCAGGTCCTAGAGACCACCCTCGTCCATGCCCACACTATGAACCACGCCGCTCCCCGGGTCCTACAGACCCCTCTGTTCATGCCCCACTCAGCTCCCTTTTTTCGGGAGTTCAGACTTTAAAGTCAGAATTATGCAGTGTTGGGCAAGTAACTTCAAAAGTGTAATGCATTATTTATTACTTGTTACTGTCATTTCAAAATAACTAGTTACATTACAATATTACTGTCTTTGAATTGTAAGGCATTACACTACTTTTACATTACTTTTGCATTACTTTCGCCAAAATAAAAGGAAATATGGATTTGGTGTTCAATAGATCTTCTTGTGTTCAATGCAGGTCATTACACAGGAGGTGATGTGGTATGGCATAATGACTGAGCTAGGCTTAAGGCCAACAAAAGTACAATATAATGGTCGCAGTTATGGCTCATGGTGCAATATATTTTATAATAGAAATACTGTAACTTTAGGTATTCATATTGAAATAAATAGAGCTAGAGCCTACTACTGTACAGTATATTGATCTTTAAAATGTATATTCCTGTAGTTTTGACCTAACCAGATTTATCATGACATGAGCATTACTACTATGAACATTAGATATTATCTGGCGGGCCGGATTAAATTACACTCCGGGCTGGATTAGGCCCGTGGGCCGTACGTTTGACACCCCTGGTCTATGCACTATGGACAAATGGATAACCCAAAGATGACTGGTGCATACTTGATTTCAGTGCGGCATTCGATAGTCATAGATCACAATCTGCTCATCGGTAAACTAGAATGCTATGGATTTAGTCCATTTATGGACTAAATCGCCATCCTATTTATGAAGAGTTATCCCACAAGTAGGACACAACGGGTTTATTACACTGGCAGCTGGTCTTACTCTAAGGTCTTGGACTGCGGGGTCCCGCAAGGGAGCTGCCTGGGACCACTCTTACACCATCGTCACAAACGATTTACCTTCCGTTTTGTGTAGAGCAACTACAAATGTATGCTGATGAGTCCACATTGTATTATGCTGCAGAAGTCAGTGAACTGGACTATGTTTTATCAGCTGAGTTAAATAAGGTTTTTGATTCAAAATAAGTTGGCACTGAACATCTCGAAAACCAAATCAATTATCTTGGGATTGAGTCATTAACTGTCATCTACACCAAAGATGATTTTGAACTTGTATGGGGAACCTATAGAACAGGTAGATAAAGTAAAATTACTGGGCACAATAATTGATAGTCAGCTGTCATGGGCAGAACACATTGATAGCAAAGTGAAGAAGATGGGTTGTGGTATCTCCATGGTGAGGAAATGTCTTTCTTATGTCCCTACACACATTGTGGGACAGGTGGCTAAATTGTTAATTTTATGTCACCTGGATTATTGTGCACCAATATGGTCCTCTGCAAGGTCAACTAAAGAAATTACAAACTGCCCAGAACAGAGCTGCCAGGTTAGTATTACATTGTCCCATAAGAACAAACACTATCAGTATATGCACCTTCAACTCTCATGGTTAATGGTAGAGAACAGGCTGGTTTTCAATGCAACCAAATTTTTCAGGAACACTATCTTCTCTTCTCAACCGGTTTTCTTATATAACCAAATTGTTAGATGTAGTCAGGTTCATTCTCATTTCAGCCGATGATGGCCAGATGATGTTACCAAGTCCAACATCAAATGTTTTAAAGAAAACTTATTTATCGTGCCATCAATCATTGGAATAATTGCCCACTGAATATACGTGAATTGAATAGCAAAGTATCTTTCAAGTACCATTTGAGAATGCACTATTTTAATTTGTGAGTAAATGGACATACCTACTGTATGAATGCAATAATGTTTGTATCCATGAATGTAAAAACTTTTTATGAATAATTTATGATGATGATAATGATTTAATGCTTTTAGATTGTCATTGTTAACTGAATAATAATTTGTATCTTGTGTTTTGTGTCTTTATGTGGACCCCAGGAAGACTAGCTCGTCCAATTTTTGTGACAGCTAATGGGGATCCTTTGAACAATAAACAATAAACAATAGCAGCGTAACTCTTAACGTAGATTGCATGTGTGGTGAGGTTATCACTTGCTTCTATCAATGCAGTACAAACGGATTAATACATGCAAGCATCACAAATTGTCAATTATGGTTTGCTATTTTTGTTATTAGGTCAAAATTTATTTATTTATTAGGTTGGTCAAATATAAAGAAAGGTGCTGATGTTCTGGAGATGCACATGGAGAGTGTCTCTGATTTCTAGGGTTCGTTAGAGCATTGCTTATCCACGGCTGGGATTATAAGCATGTGGTGAACAAAATGTTCCTTTCACTCCAACGGTTGTCTGCCATACTAGCAATCCACCACTAGGGGGAAGTATTGTAAAGCAATAAAACGGACAATTTGATAGATCTAATAATTTAGGAAATTTAGAGTTGTTTAGTTTAATGAAACTCAAAGCATTCCTTGTTAAAAGATGCGAGGACATATTCCGTGAGGCTCACCCTAATGGTTATCATGTGTCTTTGTGTTTCTGTCAAAACAAATAAAACGGAAGCCGAAAAGCTTTCTCTAGTGAATGACCTTGATAATAGGATTTATATGTGGGTTTATTATTCTTAAAAGCAACTGAAGCATAATTACATTTCAAAACCTCCTGAAAGCTTTCTTTTAAATGTAATGTGAATGTGGACGTTTCGGTATTTTGAGTGTTTATTGGTGCCTTGTGAAAAGTAAGTTCCAAGGTAAAGTCCCAAGAATGTAATGTGCCAACATATTTAATAACCTTGGAATGACTCGGCATTTTGACACCTTCCATATCAAACAAGAGAACAACACAAACACGTCTGAATTAAACATCCACACACACACACACACACCTACCTACACACCCACCCACCCACAAACACACACACACACACGTACACAAACACACACGCACACACATACACACACACAGACAAACACACAGACAAACACACATCCACACACACACACACACACACACACACATACAGACAAACACACATCCACACACACACACACACACACACACACACACACAGACAAACACATCCACACACACACACACACACACATACAGACAAACACACATCCACACACACACACACACACACACACACACACACACACACACACACACACACACACACACACACACACACACACAGACAAACACACATCCACACACACACACACACACACACACACACACACACACACACATACACGCACACACCAGAGATTTGTCCAGCAGCCAATTTGATTTGTGCTGGGACTTGAAAGGTTGGTGCATTCCTTTGTGTGAAGCAGATGTTTTGTTCCAGTTTCCAGAAATCTATGGAGTTAGGAGCATTATAGGTTGAAGAATGCTATCTGCTCTCTCTTATGGTGGATATTCAGGAGCATGAGGACGTGAGGCTGGTACTACACAAACACACTGAACAGGGCCATACATGAAAACAAACACACGCACACACAGACACACATGCACGCACACAGGTACACATGCACGCACGCACGCACGCACGCACACACACACACACACACACACAGGTTTTTACACACACACTCACAGACACAGCCATTGATGCACACAGACAGAGGCATGCACACACAAACACACACACACACACACACACAGCTATTGATGCACACACAGTCCCGGACACACATTCACGCACAGGCATTAATGCACACACAGAGGCATGCACACACAAACCCACACATATACACAACCACACACACACACACACACACACACTACACTGCATGATACCTTTGCTAGTTTCCTCAAACTGTACATCTTCTAACACCCCCGCTCACACACACACACACGCACACGCACACACACACACACACACACACACACACACACACACACACACACACACACACGTACTAATAGACACACATTGACACACAAACCCACACCCACCAAACACATAACACACTGCGTGATACCTTTGGTCGTTCTTTAAAACTGTACATCCAGCGCCTCCGCTCTCACGGTTATTTATTTATTTCCTGGTAAACAACAAAACAAACTCTTTTCTTCTTCTGTCTTCTGTTAACAACCTCCGGGCCCTTAGAGGAGCTCTGGGGCCCTCAGAGGGCCCCTGGGCATGGTCTTCTAGAACATCTAGTGTGCAGAAAGGTGTCTCTCTGTCTTCTGTTAAAGACGCACCTACAAAGCCGTGGGCCCTAAGAGGGGCTGCCTGTGGGTAACGTTCACACTACATCCGTCCGTTGACGGATATCGACTTGCATGGGGGCGCTCTCGAAATGCATTGTGGGTCCGTCTGTTCTGTCGCACCGTTGCCTGCGTCAAAAAGTTGAGAAATGTTTAACTTTTCATGCAGCGACGGCTCCATCGGCCAATCAGATTGCGTTATGCAAATATACGCAAATACACTGTCCAGTTAAATCGCCTTTGTAATACAACACGGGAAAACACATGGATACGTCAAAAAGCGCCCATCCGTCGACGGACGGAGGTAGTGTGATCGCAGCATTAGCTGTGGGGCCCAAGAGGGTGGTTGCGTAGCGACGGGGCAACCGCCTTCACGTGGGTGTAAAGGGCCAGGTAGCACGGATGGAACAGCAGATGCACACTCTCACTCAGAACAGCTGCCAGTCAGCACTTAGACAGACAGGCAGACAGGCTGCAGACCAGCAGATGAGTAGATAAGAAACAGACAGACCATAAGGCAGGAATGCCGGTAGACAGACAGACAGGCGGAAAATCCGGCAGGTAAACAGACAGGCAAGTCAGTCGTTTCATCATTATTCTGCGTCTCTATTGGTCAGCGTGGGTTTCAAACTAAATGACATGGGGCACTAATCGATTGACACATTCTGGCACTAATTGATTCCCGTTGCAATCACTCTAGATTGATTGTGTAAGCTTTCAACTTATTTTATAGTTCACGGTCTATATTTTTCTGAATTGTCAGGTCTGTCATCCTCCCTACTGTTCCTGCGCTGCTTTTCCCGCGCTGCTCTCCATGGTGCTGAAGGAGAACATACTAACGCTTTCTAATTTGTAGAAATGTCTTTCGAAATGTAGCTCTTGCACTTTACTTTTCGAGTTAATGTGTTTTTCATCACCGATTCAACACCCTTTTTGTAATAAGTCGACTTTAAGTAACAGTGTAAGTCGAGTTGATGTCCAACATTCAAAGGACTAAATGTGCTGTTAATGTGGCTCGCATTGCCAACGCACACTGTCCGTCATAAACGCTGCACATTTATTCGTAAGCAGCTCTTTAAACACCACCACAGATCAAACCAATGTCCTTAAAGCGGTGCTATCTCAAACTGGCCAAAAAAATCGCCAATTTTCACCTCTATTTTTTAATGAGCCGTAAACGACTTTAATGGGTTTTTTTCAAGGCGTCATTAGGTGGCGCTGTGAGTGTGTGAGTGAGTGTTCGGGTCTGGTCTCAGATCAGAGAACTGCACGCGGAGAGCTGCTCAGTCCAACCCTGCCCGCGGTGGAAGCGCGCGGCGGTGCTCCTCTGAGAAGCGCGCTGTGCCATGCTTCATGATTCACTTCTCTTGGACGGAGAAGCATAACGGCTCTGGTCGTCTGTGAAACACACCGTCTTCTCCCGAATCCACGACATGCGTAAAGGGGAGAACTCCACTGTTTCAGCAGTTGGTAGACTTTACTACTTGGACCAAAACACGGTGGATTGCTGCCGTGCTGGTTTCTTGATTCCCGCGCACCTATCGCCGAGGATTATCGCGACTGTGCGTCAAAGTTTCCGCAGAGATTTTGGACGGTTTGACACGAGGCGTTAAGTTGGTCGATGACTGTAGGCCTACGGGAAGTTACAGCTCATGCTTTGCCAGGAGTTTGTCTCGATACGGGGCGCAGTGTAAAGTTGCAATGAATGTCTTTCTGAAAGCGGGTGTTGCGATACAGCGTGAGACCACCACGATACAGCAGTGAGACCACCACGACACAGCGTAAGACCACCACGATACAGCGTGAGACCACCACTATATAGCAGTGAAACCACAACGATACAGTGCGTGACCACCACGACACAGCCTGAGAACACCACGATACAGCGCAAGAACGCCACCATGTCGCAGCGTCCCGGCGTTTCTTCCGCGTGCAGAACATGACCGCAGCGGTCGGCGACCTGTCAAACATGCTGAGGAGATGTCTCGTGACGCTGAAGCCGTTCAGGTGAGTGCACGCGAGGGTAGTCACTGGTGGCTGTCATAGTCGATCTGTGGAAAAGTTGAAAGTCATATTTAGATCCTGTACCAAGTTGTGTTTCCTGTCGCTGTTTTAAAAAAACGAATCAGGAATGAAAACACGCACACTTCAATGTAAAGAAAATAATTATTTAGAAGTCAAACAATGCTCCGTTATGCGTGTCGCACTGTAGTCTACTCTCAGGTGTGAGAGGAAGTTTGGTGCGTGTGTGTCTGTGTATTACTGTGTGTGTAGGTGCGTGTGTTTGTGTGTGTGTGTGCGTGTGTGGGGTGTGTGCGGGGTGTGTGTGTGTGGGGGGGGGATGTGTGTGGGTGGGTGTATGTCCGTTTGCGTGTGTGCACGCTGAATAAAATAGAGAAATAATGGGGAGCAGAGAGACAGAGAGAGAGAAAAGGTGTGTTACCAAAGCACAACTGAACTCATATGCACCTTTTTCCTTAAATAATGAATGGCTTTGATCCCAAATGTCCACAGTCTACCTGGAGGCATCTGGAGCAAGATGTCTGCCGCCCCTTCAGGGCCTGGTTCTGAATTCCCTGTCTCAGATCGCCTCGGCTGAAAGAATACCATAGCATAACGCTTGGCCATGACTTAGGCTATAGAGGGAGAGAAATACCTTTTAAGTTAAACCCCCGGACTGTGAAATGCTTGAGGCTGCACACACATACAGCTTTGAACAAAGACGTAAGAATGCAGCGCCGCTATATAGTCTCGGAATTCCGTTTCCATGCGAAGGACCTTACCGATACACTGGCTGTGTGTGTGTGTGTTTCTGGATGCTTTGTGTAGCAGAGACCGAGACACACTCCTTATGGTCGTTCCCTGTGTGTTACCAAGAGGCTACTCGGCTAACACACATAAGCTGTTGTTCCTAATTTACTCTGGATGGGAAATTGCAAGCACAAAATCACATACAAACACACACACAACCGAAGACACAGACATACACCCCCCCCCCACACACACTCACTCACTCACTTACGAACGCACACACACACACACACACACACACACACACACACACACACACACACACACACACACACACACCTACATATACACCCACACACCACACACACACCCAAAGACGCTGTCTCCTGTGCTGAGTCCCTCCTACTGTGCTCCCTGCAGGATCTTCGTGGTGGGCCTGGGCTTCTTCAGCCTGTGCTTCCTGATGACCTCCCTGGGTCCCCCCTTCACCGCCCGGTCAGAAGGTAAGCCCCCTCCATCCGCCGGGGTGATCCCCGCAGCCCCAGGGCCCCAGAGGTCCAGAGTTCAGGAGACCTTGAGGGCCCAGGAGCCCTCAAGATCCTGATGTTCAGGAGACCTCGAGTCGTCCAGGGCCCCGGAGAGCCAGAGTTCAGGACACCTTGAGGGCTCCAGGGCCCAGAGCTCTCAAAGCTCCTGGCTCTCAGTGTGTCCGCGTCGGTAATTAGGTATCTGGGATCCAAAAGAGAGCTCTGTAGGGAGTCGCTGATGCAGGTGGCCCCTGATGGCCCCCCACTGCTGAGACCTCTCTGACGCAGCAGAGATCAGAAGGGTTCCACTGCTTGGACCCCTGGGGGAAGAATGTGTAAATGGAAATGTTTTAACTAACGCTCGTCCATCGTTGATCCATCCCATCGGAACGGGATCCATCTTTTATCCGTTCAGTTCTGAACTGATGATGTCACTAGTCCAACTCTTCCAAAAGTTTAAACTGAAAGGGTGTGTGGCAGACGCTCTTATTTTGGAAAATATGATCGTTCCCCTTTCAGGAAGTGCATAGTTCAACATGGCTGCTTGGTTGAATAAGACACAGAGGTGACACAAACCAAACCATTCAAACCACACCAGCCCTTTGTTAATTATATCCACCAGCAGGGGTTGGAGTTTGTGCGTTGTAATCTCGACTGCATGGCAGGGTCAATATTGTCTATATTAGCTCGCTAGTGATTGTCTCTCCACCTCCGGTGTCAAGCCATATTTAATATTGGCGACCAATCAGCTCAGAGGAAACCAGGCTTCACTCGCAATATATACGTTCCATTAACAAATCATGTTCTGGAAATTCCCTTAAAGGCAGTCACAGCCATATTGACGTTATATTAATATATCACGTTCCAGCATCCCCTTCACATTAACAAATGATGTCACATATATCCTCTTGGAAATATCAGCATTCACGTTGCATTAGCCAATCATGTGCAGGCGATTCCCTTGAAGGCAAAAACATTTACATCATGTGCAAAGTGTCTTATTTACATAATGTGATTTAAAACACATTCATGGTGGGGATGAAATGTCGGAGATGATCCTTCAGGACACGAACGCTATGAGCTCCTGAGCTTTTCAGAAAAACTCAAGAAAAACCTATTTTAAGTTTTTTTATTAGAATTTTCCTTCACGAAAAGCCTAATCATGCCTTCATCGTACCATTAACGCATATCCAAACACCTGGATTTCATCCAGAAGGATCTTTTTGAACAAGGATTAATGCAAAGATGCTGCTAAGGAACATTTCTCACTGTAGAAGCTAACCAGACCCATGGAAACACCCCCCTGGGAGCAGGGAGACAACCCCACCCTCCACCTGTCCCAGCCCCACCCTCCATTTGTCCCAGCCTGAACCCTCCACCTGTCCCCAGCCCGGTCCCTCTACCCGTGCAGAGTCCGGGTGTAGAGAAGCTGGTCCCACTGCCCCCCACCCCCCTAGTCTACAGAGACCTGATGTAGAGCTGGTTCCACCGCCTCCCTAGACTACAGAGACCTGGTGGTACCTCCCACCAGACAGCAGGCAGAGAAGCGGGAGGTATGCTAATATAATTTGGATCCGAACGCACACTGTCTAATTAATCCTAATGGGAACATGTATATCTGCTGAGAAACATACTAGGACCTTCCCTCAACCCAGGAACATATCCTCCTGTGTGCCATCGATATTCCACCGTTAGAACCCCCAGACTTCATGAGGACAGCCTCCCTACACTAGTGGAGGAGATCCACCACTATCTGGTTCATGGACGAATTCAGATCTGTGGAGACCTGAACTCCAGGGCTAGACAGAAGCCTGACAACCTCAGCGCATAGGGGGATAAACCAGGAGACAGGGGCTATCCCCTTCCCAAATGTTCCCCTCTGATACAACAATGACAAAACTACAAATAAGCCTGGACTACAACTCCCACAGCTGTATGATTCAACCGAGGGACTGGACATTGTCAACGGTAGATTTTGCGAAGACCTCTGTGGGTAGATTGTGGAATAGAAACATTTACACTAGGGATGCACGATAACTTTTTTTTTTAAACCGATACCGATAACCGATAACTTTCAGCTCCTAAAGGCCGATACTGATATCAATAACCGATAACACACACACATATACATATATATGATCATGACATTGTTGCTCAGACATCAGTAGAATCAACGGGGGGTTTAGGGGGGTGGGCTTGCAAGGGGCGGGATATGACGTAGGGTCCACGACGGCCCCTGTCACTCAGGTGTGTTTTGGTCTGACTGCAGCAACGGAGGCGCGATCATCTTAAATGTTGCTGCAGCGATGCATCATATATTCCGTTGCATCCACAACATCCGTATCGATCGACGAAAGATTGGAGCATTGGAGTCACAGACAAATAGAAGAAACGACGAATAAGAAAGGCGTCGCAAACGACTGCGTTACCGGAGGAGGAGCGTCTTTTTTTGCTTAATTTCACATCTAACAAACACTGGGACAAATGTAGTTGATCTCTGTGTTTAACTGAGAAAACAGGGAGTGGAAGGACGGGACCCTATAATGTTCATCTAACTGTTAACTGTCAATAATAAGTGTTATGTGTGCGCGAGAATGGCAGTGTGCGTGTGTGTGTGTGTGTGAGTGAGTGGACGAGCGAGGAGAGAGAGTGGTAGCGTGTGTCAGTTTAGTGAAGTAATGAACGAGTCTGGTTGTCTCTGTGCCAACGTGTACTGTAAAGTTAGTGAAACTAAGAATAAAGTACACAGCCTTTCAATAATCGGCGGCCGCTTCATTCCGACCATATTCCGACCTATAAGCAGACCCACTGCCAGTCAAAGGGAAGGGTGGTACCCCCGAGAGAACATCGACGTCTCCCCTGTGCTCTCGACTACCTACGGTCTGGGAGCCGACAGCAGGAAAGGTGTAACATAATAATTAAAATCAAGATTTTCTATATACGCGTGCAGCTGTGAACTCATGTATTGTAATTGATTGTATGATGTGTACTTTTAGGGTTACGATAAGACCTTTAATTTAGCCTTAGTGGGAGCGGGGCACTGAAATTATATAGGCTATGTTATCGGGGCTATTCGTCATGATATCGGACTTATCGGAATGACGTAATAATTTCTATTATCTGCCCGGTAATTATCGGCCCGATAATTATCGTGCACCCCTAATTTACACCTAAAGCAAAAACACAATGAGTCACATCCAGGGCAACGTTTACTTCAGCAGCAGAGGGAACCAATGGAAGGAGAAAGCCGTCACAACACGTATGACCTCTCAGCCTCACAATCAAGCCTAAAGGTTTTAAAAAGACTAAGAACACTAGCAACGCTAAACGGTTGGATGATGAATCCCAAAACACTAGAAGAATGTTTAGAGACCTGTCTGATGAAAACACAGAGACCCAGAACACCAAAATATCAGACTCCATTATTATGGGACCTTAACGCAATACAGAAACATAATAAGGGGAAAGAGAGAGCAGAATGGTGAGGACCAGATCAATCTTAAGGAGGAATCTATCGACTCAAACCACATCTGGTAAAATGGGAACAAACAAAACAGGAAGATCTCAATAGAGATGTATTGGTGAACCCCTTCTCTAATCTAGTGACCCCATGGGCCGATATAGACGATACGTTTCAAACACTAGAGTCGGTTATTAAAGATAACGGAACAAACTAGACTCTCCAATCAGATTCAGATAAAAGCAGCCCAAACTCAAAGGGCCTGTGGTGTAGGAGGACGAACGTACAACTTTATCTTTAACAAGAGTGCTGTTAAGATAGGAAGGAAACACACCTGGCCTGGTTCCTCAAATCCTGGGTGAGAGAGAGAGCGAGAGAGCTCATTAAAACCAGCCTGCTCAACCCTCCAGACCCACCACCTCAGTGTCCCCACAAACCCCCTGAGCCAGGTGTGTCTGGCATCCTGGGACGTGACAGGCGACAGGTCTGATGAGACAGGGCTTTAGAGTAATGAAAGATTCATTCAGAAATGATTCACAGCGCGTGATTGCGTCATGTGTGAGTGCCTTAGAGGGCGTCTACAATACTATTGATTACCCTGCTGGGCCAATGTGACTATTATTATAACTCAAACCCCAAGGATCAATACAGCCCCCACCCCCCTGAAGGCTCCACCCCCCTCCAATAAGCCACCGGCCAAAGCGGCTTCAGAATAAAGGGACACAACCTCAAATCATCAATATAAACCAAGATATTTCATCACTCCAGGACAAAACACAAGGGTGAAAAACGAAGGTATCGCTAAAAAGTCAGATTGAAGAGTGAGTGCCTCATAGCGGTTTTGGTAAAAATGACATAGCATCTTATTTATAAAACAATTTTCAAAATACTCAAAGGAACTTTGCCAAGGTGTGAAATACAAGAGTGAGTAAATTTAAGCACATCAATGCTGATGAAGTCACTAAGTCAAATGAAAACATTTATAAAACACCCAAATTCTATGAAAATATAACCGCATAAATTAAATTCAGTTTATTAATGGTGTATTTGTGTATTTGTATGGGCTGTCCACCGTAGCCAAACTGCTTCAGACGAGCTGGCTGTCGCCTTGCATGGCTGACACCGCCGTCGGTGTGTGAATGTGTGCATGAATGTGTGCGTGAATGGCTGAATGTGAGGCGATATTGTAAAGCACTTTGAGTGGCCACTTGTTAAAAAATGAAAATGCAGTCCATTTACCTTTTACCATGTATGCCTGTCCGCTGAGACACACACACACACACACACACACACACACACACACACACACACACACACACACACACACACACACACACACACACACACACACAGTTTGGTTCAGAGAGGGAAGCCAATCCATCTCTCTGGTAAGATGTTGTCCTCAAGGTCTTCAGGGCCTTGAGGACAGGGGGGGTCTCCAACACGGAGTACTGAAGGTCTTTAATAGAGCTATATATGTCTGACCTCTCCATAGCCCCCCACTCCCCTCTGACAAACCTGTGATCATCATGTCCTTCTCCGTCATTCAGCCCTCCATGGGAGACGGGGTTCTATTGATAGACGGGGTTCTATTGATAGACCTGAGACGGCTGGAGGAAACGGCCTTGTGGTTATTATTGCAATATGGACTAGGAAGGTAATCCACCAATCGTTATGATCTCCAAATCTATTTTAAAGAAGGGCATTTAGAAGTGCAGCGTTTCAAATGTTAAATGTTCGATTGAAGTGTTCCTAATATAGTTGATCTCATTGCTTTCCTGTGCTTCTGTGGTGTGATATGCAAATTCCCTTATGGGAAGAACAAAGTGCATCACATCTTACCTATCTGGGTTTGATGGTTTGCCTTGATGGTCGCCTTGTGGTGATGCTGGGCGCCATTTTGGATCCACCACCTTCCCCCAACTCCCACACCTCCCCCCTACCTCCCCCACCTCCCCCACCTCCCCCACCTCTGTCCTTCTTTATTTAATCCCTGCAGTCTGCTGCATGTGCTCTTACAACACACACGTGCACAATTAGTATGAATGCAGTAGAAGGATCTAATTTGTTGATGGATCAAATTGATCAAATTGGTTGATTGATCTAATTGTTCTAATTCTAATTGATCTAATTCCAATTGATCTTATTCAAATGAAGATTTTAATTGAAGAGGTCATTTGAAGCTCATGAAATTCTCCAGATCCCAGATGAAGGCGGTTAAAGAAAATAAAATAAAATAAAAGGATTTTCTCAAATCATCCACCTCAAATGAACCCCTTAAAAACCCAAAAGTTTGGTCCTTAATCTCAGACCCAGAGATCTACTGACCAATCAGCGCCAGCGGTTATATCCCGGCCCCGGTGGTCCGCTCCCCGGTGTCCTCCGACCCAAACCCAGCCCACTCCCCCCGGCGCCTCCATCTTCACAAGGTACCGGAGCTAATGAGGAGGAGGAGGAGGAGGAGGAGGAGGGGGAGGGTCTGGGGGGAGCCGGCAGCCATGAAAGCCGAGACATTGATCCTGCCCTATCTCCAAGGCTCCAGAGCCGCGAGACGCCCCACCTTATTATTGTGTATTTTAATAATAAACCCTTTGAAGACCACTTTCCCACCCGGCACCCTCCTCTTCCTCCTCCACGGCTGCTCTTATTGCAACCCTCCCCCCCCGCCCCCGCCCCCCCCCCCCCCCCCCTCCCACCCCCCACCCCCGACGCCGGATTAGAGAGCAACCCGGTGGTGGAGGCTCCCCGTGTGTGTGGTCCTCACCGGCGGATCAGGGTCTTAAAAATACATGAGAGAGAGGCTCACGTGTGCAAGGTCGTACAGAAGCTCCGCGTGTGTCTCTGGTCTTCCTCTCGCTCGCCTCCCTTTATTTGTCTACCTGCTCATTTAAATATTGATTCAAGGGCGAGCAGCACACGCTGGAGCCTATTTATACACGTGGGGCGAGAGACTCTGAGCTGAGTTCCTCTCGCTCTCTCTCTCTCTGGATTAATGTACTCCTGGAGAGACGCTGGCTCCATCGAGATGCTGCTGCAGGGTTTAACTCTGTCCAATATGGAGCGTAAACCCTGGCTTATGTATCCTCTTATGTTATGTATCTGGAGATGGGAAGACATAAGTATGAATTTATAATAGCTGAGACCATATATGGTCCATGGAAGTCCTGTCGTAGCTCACGTTCCGGAAGGCCAAAGAACTCCCTACAGTGCTTATTACACATCTTTACGACGATCTTACTACGGACAGCTTTCTATTTCCTGCACTGCTTTTAGCTTCAGAACGAGGGTTATCCCGCGGTGGAGCAGGAAAAATATTGTATCTAGCCTTTTTGTAATACCTTGAAAAGACTTGTTGTTTAGAAAAGAGCAGTGATGAAAGTACTCAGGACGAGAGTAGAGATAGAGATGAAGAGAGTAGAGGTAGAGCTATAGAGAGTAGAGATGCTATAGAGAGTAGAGATGCAGATCTCTCCAACGTGGGTGTGGTCACCACCTGATTAAAATGCCAGTCAAGTTGATTACCTTATCGACTTATCATATGATGTACAGACATGACTTTTCTGCTCTACTCAATATCGCACATTGTGGTTACCTAAAGGTCCTTTGACACTAAACGCTGTCCACTGCCAATTTGTCCCACGTCAATAAAACAATAAAACATCATGGAGCTGAACGGGGCTGTACACATATCACGCTTTTCCATTTGACCAATAAGAGACGTTCATTTTAAAGCCACTAAGCCAAGCCATAAGGTAAAGGTCAAGGAAAACCAGGTTAACCAATCACAATCAGGTATCTTAGTGATGGTCACCATGGTCACCTGACATGTTGCAGGACGTGGTTGAGCTAACAGCCTCTTAATGTGTTTAACACTCACTCCTCTTATCTCATCCATCGTGGTAAACTGACAGAATCCTCCCTAATGTGTGTTAGTCTGGATCCTATTCCCCC
>NW_028177790.1:0-18807 GCF_964030765.1 Micromesistius poutassou | reverse complement strand
TGTGTGTTTTTGTTTCTTTCATGTTTTGTCTCTATATATTTTTTTCTCTCCCTATTCTTTTGCTTCGACTGGTATGTTCTGAGCCGATTACAGCGAGAGAGAGAGAGAGAGAGAGAGAGAGAGAGAGAGAGAGAGAGAGAGAGAGAGAGAGAGAGAGAGAGAGAGAGAGAGAGAGAGAGAGAGAGAGAGAGAGAGAGAGAGAGAGAGAGAGAGAGAGAGAGAGGCTAAATCATGTGGTTGAAAAGAGAGCGACAAGGGGGGGTGTTCCCTCAAGGACAAACAGGGCCATTTTATATTTGTATCGGGTGCCCTCGAGCTGTCGTCAGCTCTGCAGGAGAAGGCTCTGGGGTGGGAGGTGCTTGGTGATTACCCAAAGCTTTTGGTTTATTTTTATTTTCTCATCATGAAAGGGAGGGCGTTCCACTTTCAAGAGGCCGGGGGGTCCTCCCTCCAGTAGAGGGCGCTCTGACATGGACAAGGTTGTAATGCAATTGATCTTTGGAACGCTATTATTTGAATTAAATATCAAAATGACGTTCAATCTGAAAGCTCATTCTGTTGTTTTAGGTGGCAATTTCAAAGGTTTTGATGTGTGTAGAGTCACTATATGGAATGTGAAGCAGTGGCGGCTGCTGGTCTTTCAAAGAGGGGAAGCTCATTTTCAGCCTAAATTATATAAATTGTCAATTTATGTATATGTAAATTATTCTCTCTGTTCCTTGCTCTGTGACCCTGTCATACCAACTAGCTGTCTTTTCCAGTGACTTGACCAGTGTCCTCTCAATGGCCAACAGAGCTAGGCTGTTTAAACGGCCTTGGCCCATTGTGTTTTTGGTGTAGGACTTGAGCCGCTTTAAACAGGAGAAGCTACTTTCTACAGCTGCAGATGGAGCTTCAAGGCATTGCACTGTCCAACTCCATGTCTTTAAGGAACACCAAAAAATCAGTGTTCCCCTGTCACCCTGCAAGTCCTGATCTGAATACAGCACTTGAAGTTCAGACCTCAGGCTCCCTGAATCAAAGTGATCAATCAAAGCCCAACCTACAAAACAATATTAAACTTGAACAAGGAAATGTGGGAATTATGTTAAACTGAAGCAAGGAAATGTGTGTATAAGTGTATGAAATGTACAATGAAAAATATCTAGCAATTTCGCCAAGCAAATATCAATAAATAGGTTGCAGTTTGCCTTTCGACTCGCTTGCAAAATCCGCGATGGGACTGGACTGGACTGGACTGGACACTCCTCCATTCACCCCCAGACGCTGAGTGTCCGTGGGAGGGACATAATCGCAGCATTATCCAATGACCGTCGACTTTCGATGCACTAAAAAAAGCTGTTCTATGCAGCCCCATTGAAGTGGATGGACGCTGAGCTTCAACAAGCAAACGCACTGTGACGCTACGGGAATGTATGAGAAGGAAATTGAGTCAGTCGACCTGCGATAAGCAGCTGATTCTGAACGAACTCGTCTTCGAGATGGACGTGTTGTAACACATTTTTAGTCAATGAAATCTTAACACAACAGTATATATTTGACAATTAAATTTTTGAAATTTTAGGGGGAGCTGAGCTTCCCTTGCAGTTTTAGAGAAATCGCCACTGATGTGAAGGTATGTGGGGAGCCATCTCGGAAGAACGTCCAACTCCCGTGATTCTCGAAAACATTAGATGCGTCAACACTGATGAAAGCCCCTGCGTTTTCAGTATTAGGAATGTTAAAGGTGCCATGACATGCCACCAGGTGTGGTGTGATTAGCCGTTACAAGCCGTTTTGGAAATCAGCCCATTAAGACATCACAGGTGTGCGTGTCCACCTAGATGTGTGACGGATAGATGAGCAACATTTGCTACAGTCCACTGGGTAGGCTGATAGACAAATTATCTATCCAGCACACATCTAGGTCGACTGCCCACTTTCTGCCCACTTTCTGATTTCCAAAATGGCTTGTAACGGCTAATCACACCACACCTGGTGGCATGTCACACATGGCACCTTTAATAACTGGTTGTCGGGGGCGAGAGTCCCGGGAAAATCACAATTTGTTGGTGAGGCGTTTTCCCATCACCCAGCAGTAGTTGTGCCGCAAGAGTAAGGCCCCTTAATAAAATGTATATGAATTCACTGCAAGTCGAGTTTAATAAAGGACATATTCAACAGTGTGGATGACGTTATGGTTATAAGAGGTAGCCCCACCTAATTAAATTAGGTTTCTTATCACATAATCACCTTATACTTAAGAATGGGAACAGGCCAAAGGGTAAACACAATTAAAGAAATACAGAGGGAGAGAGAAGGCTAATCCAAATTAACTGGTGACATCTACTTGCCAGAAAGACACCAGCTGATCTCGGTAAACACAGGAGAAACTTTGGCCAGGATTACCGACAGTGCTCTGGGAAATCCAATCGGCAGGTTAATTAAAGGTGAGCTTGATTAAGGCAGAAAATGGCTGCACTGAATCTCCATTGTTTCCATCTTCCACTGTCTCTGAGCGGACTTGTTTAATCAATTTGACATCGCTAACGACTTGCAAGGAATAGGCATTCGATACAGATAAGGGTAAACTAACATGGCCCAATGGGGCGGTCATAACTCTGGAACCTGGAGGAATCCACAGGATTTTTGCTTGTGTTGGTTCTGTTGTTGTTGTTGTTGTTGTGTCTAAGCTTATAGGGGAAGTGAACCTTCACAAGTTCACATCAAACCAATCCAACCTCCACCAGACTGTTTCTTAGTCACAGGCCGGCAATCAATGTCAGACCAGCTCGAAATGGAGAGGGCCAGACGCAAGAAAAATAACCACATAGAAGATAGAGGGGTTGGCATGAAAAGAGCTGGTTTTATATTTATAAATGTGTTCATTTATTTTGCTCAGTCATACACATTTGTAGTATCCAGTAGTATTCAATCACACCACAGTAATGCAACAGCGATTGGCACCATATTTACATGAAATGTTGGTGTTATTCTTGAGCATGTTAACATGTACTTAAATACACAAAATCATCATTCTTAGTTTGAAAGCATGTTCTTTAACAAATTTTTTTTGTCAGCTTCATTTTAATTTAGTGGTCTCTCTGGCTCTCCCCGCCCTAAGAATTCTCAGAATACTCTCAGAATACTTCTACAGAATGTCCCATCTGCAGAAACGTATATGCACCGGGCTGTTCTGTTCTCAAAGAAAGTGATCAATGTTATGATAGCAACAACTAAGGCATGAGCTTTGGAACAAACCTTGCTGCCATTTAATTTTCTAACGGTTTTCTGCTGATGATCACCTCATCCCTGGTTGTTTAATTAAACCCCTTTTCTCTGGGTATGATATTTGTGGGCTGAACGTTCGTCGAAGCAAACAAGAATCCCGGGCTGTATCGGCAATGTTGTAATTCATTTGGGGGAAGGGGCGGTGGGTGTCAAGGTGATCCCAAAGCAAACAGCATGACCGTTTAATCATTTGCTTTTGGTCTTTTACACATTTAATCCTAACATTCGTCCCCCTTTGTTCCTTTGTTTTCATGTATTGTTTGTACTGGGATTATTTTTTGCCTACTATAGTGTCCTTGATTTATGCATAATTTTCCCTCAGAAGCAGAAGACACACAATGTGGAAATTGAAATAATAAATGGGTTTAAAAAAATGTTATCGGCAGTTTGAATTCCAGTAGTGTGTGGCATTAAGACAGGAAGGCTATGGGGAAGGGAAGGGATGAGTGTTGATCCATCACATTGTTTCAGAAACATTTTCCTCAGCAGGAATAGCTGTTGTTGGGCAGGAATGAGAGCCAGTTCAATGTCCTGCAAAGAAAAATATTTTGTCCGATGTGTCCCGTCCCTATGACCCCCCACCGATTACACCCCACGCTCTGCGTGCGCCCCCGCTCAAAAGTCAGTCTCTGCAGTGGCAGAAGGCTGCAGCTGTGGCCTACTGGTTAGGGCTTTGGCCGTAGGGTTGCCGGTTCGATCCCCGACCCAGTAGGAAAATGTGGGGCGGGGGAAGTGGTTGAGCACTGCTCTCCCATGCCCACATCCACGGCTGAAGTGCCCTTGAGCAAGGCACCTCACCCCTCACTGCTCCCCGAGCGCTGTAACTGTAGCGGCTCACTGCTCCGTGTTAGTGTGTGCTTCACCTCACCTCACTGTGTGTTCACTGTGTGTGTTTCACTAATTCACGGATGGGATAAATGCAGAGACCAAATTCCATCTATGTGTGAGCATACTTGGCCAATAAAAGTTGTCTTCTTCTATGTAATTATCAACATTGAAAAAGCCAAAGGTAGACAATGAAAATGTCTGACAGTTCAACAAGGAGTAAAATATGACATATCTACATCATAATGTGAGACCATAGCCCATTTGTTTAATCTGCACCGAAGCTATTGCAGAAACACAACAATAAATCTGAGAAGGCACGCCTCAGATTTCAGGTGCCAGTCAGATCAAATGGGTTCAGAAGCCAGTCGAATCAAAGTGGAGAGCATAGAAAAAAATACCATTGTTCGAGACAACAATTATCAGGAGAGTTGAAGCGCTCAACTTGTATTTGAAACCCTTTTGTGTTTGTCGTTGGCTGAAAACGAGTAAATTTACTGCCCTATTTTGTGTTTGATAAACCAATTGTGAATGAACACACTCTTTTTGCTCAGCATTAAGCATATTTAGTGTTGTTTTTTATGTTCACGTGTTATTGCTTAAATGCGATAATTACTCTTCATCTTCTATGGCCCCCTTTCAATTTCAATTTTGATAATCTGGCTTGAAGTTGAATAGTTGAATAGCCCTGGTCTAGTTTAATGTTCCAGGCTTCCCCTTCTGACCCTTTGCATGGGATTAGCATGTTAGCTTTGTGTTAGCATGTTCTCCCTGTGTTATGTGGAGGTGGCAGGCTGTACCGGTGTTAGCGTGAACTTGCTCTGTGTTATTGACCCATTGGCCTTTTGGGCTTTGTAAGCATTTTGTAAGCATATTTTCTTTGGAGTTAGTGTTTTATCACACTTTTAGCATGAACTTTGCATGTTGCCCTGGCGTTACTGTGGGGTTAGAGTTAGCACATTGTCATGTGTTAGTGTGAACTTAGCACACTAACACATGAACTTAGACCCTGTGTAATGTCGAAGTTAGCATTTTGAGCCGTGATAGTGTGAATTTAGCATTGGCGTGAGTTGCCCCCCCAGCCTCTCATGTTCCCCGTGATCTGAAGACAAGTTGTGGCAACCCGGCCTTGCCAATTAGCCAAATGCAGAGCACCTGAGGAACTGGTGGAGCAGCAGGGCCTAAATAGCCTGCTTCTCCACTCGTTCAGGGCTCTCCCAGCCATGGGGCTCACGTGTGGCGAGACCGGCCCTTCTGGGTGACGGGACTGGCAATTCCGCCCCGGTTTTTGGTTATCTTTGTACTTTTGATTTTGCAATAAACGTGCCTTTTTGGCTTTTGCCTGGTTAAATCGGGTCCTGATTGGAGCAGGCGGTTCACTCCCCAAGGCGGGTTGCCACAAAGTGTGTGTGTGTGTGTGTGTGTGTGTGTGTGTGTGTGTGTGTGTGTGTGTGTGTGTGTGTGTGTGTGTGTGTGTGTGTGTGTGTGTGTGTGTGTGTGTGTGTGTGTGTGTGTATTTAGTATCTGTAAATGTGTTGAACTGGGATCAAACTGTTAAAAAGCATGGACCCCGAACTTCACCATCAATAATCAGTTTTGCCAATAAAACATTCATTTCTCACTATTTGCTATAGAGTTGTTGGGTTCTTTCTGCGACTCACTTTCAGCCAATGAAAACATCCCTTCAGATCATACGCAGATTTATTAAATCTTCACTTTAAAGCCTAACAGTACAAAGGAAAATAGAACACAATCTCTGACAAATAATTGCATTGGTATTTGAACAAAAAACAGCAGATGAAAAGCGCAGATTAGATTGGATTAGATTGTATAACCAGTGAACTGATAAAAACGCCATTTGCAGAAATTAGTGCAAATGTTTATTAATCAATGTTAAACCCAGTGCATAGGACTACTGAGTTACCAAGCATATTGATTCAGCTGCCATTTCAAAATCAGTGTGCATACACACTAAGGCCCCATCCACACGGGCGAAAACGATCCGTTTTCCTTTGATGCGTTTCAGGAATATCTCTGTAAAGACGGACTCGTGTGAAAACGCATCGAGCTGTAGAAACGCTCTAGTACATATTCAAGGCGACTGTGTGGCTCTGGTTCTCCACAAAAAAAAGTGGAGTGCATCAAACCTGCGCGCATGAAGCCCATGCTCGCTGTATATGAACATACAGTCGAGGAGGAGATAGCAGTTGTTAAACCTTTTAGATTGAGCAGAATGTACATTTAGTAATTCAATTTACCAAGGGGCTATATTTAAAGCTACAAAAATAATACAAATCAAATAAAAAATAAAAAAATCAACGCAACTCTAACGTCCCCAGCTGGTGGGGGTGGCGATGACGTCATCGTTTGCGTTTCAGGCGTCCACACGAATCCTAACAGGTCCGTTTTTATCTGAATCCACCCTCGGAGGTGGTTTCAGAAAAGTGTGTTTTCGGGCACCAGATCCACTGGATCCAGTCTGAACGGTCGGCCCAAACGTACAAGACTTACGCACCAAAAAATCTGATCTGTGTGGACGGGGCCTCAATCTGAAAGTGTGTGCCTTGTCAATTCAAATAAACAGGGTTTGGTCACAGGGCTTATTCACTCACCCAGTGTTTAGAACCAAGATGGCCACTGAGTGTGAACAAGTGGATTCGTGGATGAGAAAAGGGTTATTTAGCAGTGTGTTTTCAACAGGGAGTTGGAGCCCCCGGGGTGTCTGTCTAGCCCAGCCTGTCATAACCTCAATGGAAGGAGTTTGTGAAAGGCTGTGGCGTCTCAAATCAGACACTGTCGTCTGCCTCATATCATCATCAGACACACTGCAATGTTTTGAACAGGAGAGCAGAGGGAGGAGCAGTATCTTTTCAAGAGGAAGAGAGAGAGTCTGACTGACTGATGGAATACCAACACACACACTTTTTATCCATTACAAGTGAAATAATTATTTAAAAGATGAATGCACAATATACCATGGGACCTACAAAGTCTAGCTCCCGCAGATAGTCACACACACACACACACACACACACACACACACACACACACACACACACACACACACACACACACACACACACACACACACACACACACACACACCTTGTGTAGTACTGGAGTAACTCCCTGTATAACTTGCTAGCAAAGGTGTGACTAATGTCGCTTTTCCACCGACAGTACCAGCTTGACTCTGTTTGGTTCCAGGCACGTCGCGTTTCCATCTAAAAAAGTACCTCTTCAACGTGGGCGGGTCGTCATTAGGTTTTAATCCCGGAAGATGGGATTCCGGGAAATCAGAATCTGATCAAGACTATTTCCTGATTCCCGGGAAAGGTTATGATGGGAAATTAAATTAAATTAAAAGCGCAATGATTGCGTGTCTATTGTTGTCATACGGTAACATTGATGGAGGCGAAACTCGAGCCCTGGGAAAGGAACGACACTAAAACGAGCGAAACGCTGATCCTCGGGAGCGGGTCCGTGGACTCCAGCCACACCGGACACACACAACCACGCCGGACTCACACAACCACGCACAGCCTAACTCTAGCCCCGGGAAAGGAGCAACACACACGGTGAAATGCTGATCAGTGTCCCCCTCGGGAGCGGGTCCGTGGACTCGAACCACGCCGGACACAACTTAACTTTGAGTGATTATTCCCATTTACAGCCGCTGGCCAATCAGTTGCCAGCAGCCTGTTTACATTACACAAAAGTACCTACTCCGCTCGCTTGGAACCTCGACGGAGCTGGTACTAAAAAAAGTACCCGGTACCAGGTACTTTTTTTGCCAATGGAAACGCAAAAAAGGCGGGCCAAGTCGAGGCGAGCTGGTACTGTCGGTGGAAAAGCGGCATATGAGAACAGCCAATCAGACTCGTCTAATAACTGGCTGGGTTGTTAGGCTTTCAGTAGAAAATGATCCAATTGCAGACAGATGGCTTAGTTTCAAAACTTTCTCTGAGTTTATTTCCAGCAAGGCACAGGTAACATACTGGCACGATCCGACAGAGACTGATGGGCACACTGAGCTTAAATACCCATAAACCAATCAACACACATTGGCAACAAAGGTGTGTTCACAAAAACGCAGCAATTCATAATCAAGACAGAAGTAGCAGGGTGGAGTCAAAAGTACATGGCAATCCAAAACAAACGTGGTGACTCGTGGTGGAGGAGGGGGCTTGGGGGCAGGGCAGAGCTGGCTAAAGACAAAGGGCTTAACCCTGGAGACATGGAAGGTGGGATGGATGCGGCGGAGGTTGGGGGGGAAGCTTTAGACGGACAGCAGCGGGGGCCAATAATTCTCTCAATGGGGTAAGGACCAATGAAGCGAGTGTGAGGTGCAAGTTTCCGAGACTCCACCCTGAGCGGAATGTCCCGGGTCGACAGCCAGACACTGTCCCACACGATAGGGAGGAGCCATAGAGCGATGGCGGTCTGCCTGACTTTTCATCTTGACCGAGGCACGCTACAGAGCCGTCCATGTCCTTCTCCATGTCTGCCGGCAACGGCGAACAAAGGCCCGGGCTGAAGGCACACTGACCTCTACCTCCTGAGCAGGGAATAGGGGGGGCTGGTAGCCGAGACAGCATTCAAAAGGGGAGAGGCCTGAGGAGGCAGATGGGAGGGAATTAATTGAATACTCAACCCAAGGTAACTGGAAGCTCCAGGAGAACAGTCTCTCAGCTGCCATGCAACGCAAAGTAGTCTCAAGTTGTTGGTTTGCCCGCTCTGTCTGGCCATTGCTTTGAGGATGGTACCCTGAGGACAAACTGACAGAAGCACCAATGAGAGTGCAGAAGGCTTTCCAGAAGTGAGACGTGAACTGTGAGCCCCTGTCGGAAACTACATCCACAGGCAATCCATGGTACTTGAACACATGTAAAATTATTAAGTTGGCAGTCTCCTTGGCAGAAGGGATCTTGGGTAATGGAACAAGATGTACTGATTTGGAAAATCGATCAACAACTGTGAGAATAGTGGTGTTACCATCAGATGGTGGAAGACCAGTAACGAAATCCAGAACAATGTGGGACCAGGGTCTCTTGGGTATGGGTAGGGGCTGCAACAGGCCGGAAGGGGGTTGTGTGGAGTTCTTACTCCGTGCACAGACAGAACAGGCTGAGACAAATGCATGAACATCACCTCCAATGGTAGGCCACCAAAATCTCTGGCGGGTGAAGGCTTGGGTGCGCCTAGCTCCTGGATGACAGGAGAGCCGGGATGAATGACCCCACTGCAAGACCTGGGAACGGAGGGAAACAGGGACAGACAGACAGGGCACTGACTGGGCGCAGCATTGTCCGGTTGGGCGGAGCGCACCAGAGACTCTATGTCCCAATGGACTGCCCCAACAATACAGTGGCCAGGAAGGATATTCCCTGATTCATCTGGGCTCCTTGAGGCAGGGAAGATGCGGGAGAGGGCATCTGGTTTACCATTCTTTGATTCGGGACGGAAAGACAGGGTGAAGTTGAATCTGGAAAATAAGAGGCACCAGCGGGCTTGGCGGGAATTCAGACATTTAGCAGTGCGAATGTATTCAAGGTTTTTATGATCAGTCCAAACCAGGAATGGAACATTAGACCCCTCTAGCCAATGGCGCCACTCCTCTAGAGCCAACTTAACGGCCAGCAATTCTCGATTGCCAACATCATAGTTGTGCTCCGATGGAGTGAGTCGATGGGAGGAAAAAAGCACAAGGGTGTACCCTCTCATCCTTGGCTGAACGCTGGGATAGAACAACACCCACATCTGACGCGTCCACTTCCACTATGAACCGGCGGTTGGGGTCAGGCTGTGTCAGGATGGGGGCAGAGGTAAACCGCTTCTTGAGATCTTGGAAAGCTCTCTCCGCAGCAGGCGACCAGACAAACTGAACCGATGTCGAGGTAAGGGCGGTGAGAGGGGCAGCCAGTGCGTTGTAGTTTCTGATAAATCGCCGATAGAAATCGGCAAATCCCAGAAAGCGTTGCAGCTCACGGCGGGGTTGTGTGACTATAGAGAACAGGAATGAGAGAGATGGAGAGAGAGAGAGATTACAGCATTGTGCCATGCCTCTCCTTTAAAGTCCCCAGGTTTGAAGTGCTAATGACATGCAAATATATGCTAAAGAGGTAGATGGCCACCCTCTACATTTATTGACAAGTATTTGCAGTGGAGGGGAAATCTGGGGTTGGAAGGTGCATGTGTCTGTGTGTGTGTGTTGGTGTGTGTGTATCTGTGTCTGTCTGTCTGTCTGTCTGTCTGTCTGTCTGTCTGTCTGTCTGTGTGTGTGTGTGTGTGTGTGTGTGTGTGTGTGCAGTTCCGCCACTCCCCATATGCAGAGTACGCAGAGCGCGTAGGGCCCCAAGTACCTGGAGGCCCAAAATTAAGGTTGATAATTATTACATTACAATTTACAAAATATATAAATGAATTACGAATAGGCCCACTGTTGTTATTTCTTAATTTTGAATTACACTCTGATTTTCGCATCGATTTTGCGCTTTCCCAGCACAGTCTCTCCCCCCCGACCCCCCCCCCGCGCCAACAACCCGCGTACGTTAAACCCCCCCCCCCCCCCACGCCAACAACCAGTGTGTGTGTGTGTGTGTGTGTGTGCGTGTGTGTGTCGAAATATTCCATGTTCTTTTCCTTAGGAAGATGGGGTGGTTTTAGGTGCGTAGAGTAGCACCCCCAAGGCTCTTCAGATAAACAAAACAAACCAGAGTTCTGTGTGAGTCATTGGATGCCGAGTTGAAATTCGTCATGCTTCCATTCACCACATCCATACAAAACAAAAATGTTTGGTCCAATGTTGTCTTGACCAAAGATTTCTCCTAATTCAAAGGTGCTCATGAGATCTAGGTAGACCGTGAATCGATACTTTTAGCCCGTAGCAACAAACATCACACTGTTAAAGTCCCACCGGGAAGGCACTAATGTGCTGAACCCACCAGCCATGCGAAGAACACTACACATCTCTTCATGAATTAGCCGTGCATTCATCATTCGCTTGTGTTTTTTTGTTTTGTTCAATGTAAATGTTTCTCAAGCAGCTCATATTTCATGCGGCTAATATTTTCATACCCAGATAAGGACCAGAATCAACAATGTGTTTCTCTATTTAGCTCCCTGGGAACCTGAAGAGCTCTGCTTGTAGAAGACACCTTGTGTTTCCCGTCCTCATATCTCTGATATTACAGTGATGACTTTGGCTTATAATAACTTTGTGTGTTTGCAGAGTGACCTTGCAAGGTTAATGATACTGTCCCTCCAATGGGACAGTTCCAGGCGAGGACCTTGTTTACTCTGTGTCTGTGTTCCACAAGAGAAACCACCAGCAGTGTGTACTGTCTTTAAGACAGAACAAGATCAGCCTCCTGTAAAGCCTACAATTCCACTCTCTATCCTGTATGGTGTCTTCTGCATATCAAACCTCATTATTTGGGTTTCTTTTAATTTGTTCCTTGTTTGGCAAAAATGAAATACAAAAGGAGGCCATTTGCTTTAAGTTGAATTGGAACCTGGTTGGTTTAAGAGTGACCCAGTAGCTACATGTGAATGTGGATGTGAGCTTGCAGTAGCCTGCCCATGGGCCACATCCACATAGCAGCAATCTAAGTTTAATCTTGTTTCTAAATGCTAAGTGGCTGGGGGGACTGAATGCTCGTTAGGAACCAAAATGGCCCAATGGTAATGTGTATGTGTAGTGATAGTGTTGACGCCAGTTAAAATGAAAGATTTTCAATGAACTTCCTTGAAACTGGCAGTGGCAACTACTTAATAAAAAATTAAAAAAAATCACTAGATAACATTTTGAAACCGGACTATCCACATCGCTACAAAAAGCGATCTGGAGAGTGTATGTGGCTAAAGCAGCGGTAGACACCGGGTTCTAACGATAACGCCAGGAGATGGAAGCTGGCGATGCATCGGCTTACCCGGAAACTAAACACAAACTCACCTGGAGAGAGCTTCAATGGATAATAATACTGTGCTTGTTGGCTTCTTGATTTGTTACGTTTCGAGCACTGCTGACATTTTTTTAACTCTATACACAGAGAGTTGGCTAACTGAGCGTCCACAACAATATTAGGGCAAAACAGTGCCATATTGCCCGCTTAAAGGGGTGATATCACGCCACATGCCAAACGGCTTGTAATGGCTAATCACAATACATTTTTTTTACGGTCGCGGCTTGGCACGCCCTGCAATTTCACTGTCTTGCCTGTGTAAAACCGAGGGGCTAAAATCCCCCTTCGCCAAGGAGCCGTCTTTTTTGGTTCGTTGGAGTAGGTGGGACTACGCACGGAGACCTCTTCAGAATAATTTGCGTACTCTGAATGTTTTTATTTTTATACAAGCCACTCGTATGCAAGAATGAGTATACATCTGAGTGTACGCTACAAATGCGATTAACTACGCATTAACAAAGCGTGGACCATGCCGAGCAAAAGGCGGGCATAAGACGGGCATATTTGGTGGTGTAAAAACGTTAACACTCACACCTGGTGGCATGATATCATCCCTTTAAGGGATACCAAGTGTGTGACCGGTATCTTTAGAATAGTAGAAGTGCTTTCGTATGTCACTGATAGTACAGTACAAAGCCTGGGACTTGTCTCAGACACACAAGCTTGACTTTACTTGATGGAAGGCAGTGTCGCACACACACACAGATGAACATACATTCATACATTCTTGATACCTGCTTTTCGTCATTATGTGAAACACATGTTTTTGGTTTGTTGGATTTTGTGGCCAAATTGGTTTTGGATCAGTGAGAGCAGAGAGCACAGCTTATTGTTTCTTAATAAATGTAACTTTTTTATTCCTGTCTATCGGTTTGACTGACAGCTTTGTTGATCACTGAAATACCATTGACTTGAATTAAGTCAGTCCAATGCATTTTGATGTAGTAAACTACTTTAGCCATGTTGCTGTAGATTAGCTTGCTACAATTCTCTGGGGCGTAGCCTCAGTGTAGAGAAGCTTCATTGAGTAACTGGTAAGAAAGCTCACTACACTTTCCAAGTAGTACTGCATTACAGTTCCGTTGCATACTTGTTGTGTTGAGGTCCAGCTGCCATGATAGAATCGTGGGCTTGATATGTCAATACCCTCAATAGCATGGGCATTATAACACGACAGGAATGACATTCACAAATTCTTTGAAAGGATACAATTCATCTTTGGAAACAAGATTGGAGTTTATCTCATGAAAAGTATTATCCATTGATGAATAAACTCTTTTGTTGAATGTTCTGCGTTGGTACAGTCGGACCTTGATAGAATAAAATAGAACATTAAGACCCAGAGGACATACGATGGCACACAATACGCACTACCTTGTAAAACTATCATAAATGTATACCAAACAATAGAGAGAATAAGAAAAATGAAGCAACCATTGGAATCAGTTGGAGTGTTTATGTCATTCAAGCTGCACTCTAGCGAGCAGTTCAGCAGACTGACTCGGGCCCTGAAAGTAGGAGAAGAGTTGAGGCGTTGTGCTCAAACTAGGTCAAACAAAATGGAGGGAGTGGAAAAAAATGGACCATCCAGACGCCTTCTTAATGGAATCACAGGCCAAGCAGTTCCATTCAACTGGCCACAGAGAAGAGAAAGGCCCAGTGTAGTTAAAAGCTTCTTGCTGCACAATGTAAGCTCTTTTACTGTGGTTCCACTCCATTTTGTAGCGATGGTGTGTTTGCGCATCTTATCGTAGCCAATGGAGCTGCGCTTCTTGTGGATGCTTGCTTGTGTGACCATGTTTCTTGAGATAACCGACAAAACTAACCACCAGAAAACCTAGAGTTTCTCCGTTTGTTTATGAATTATTGTGTTTAATGATCATCGTAATGGCTGTTGTTTTACAAGCCATATGGGGACAACGCGGTCACGCTGGTGGATCACCATTTCCCCCCCCCCCCCCCCCCCCCCGCCCTTTTTCTTCAGCCCAAAAAGAAGGCATTCTCGTAAAACAGTTGAATGTTTAATGAGTTTAATGAGCAACAACATAGTAATTACTAATGACGAGCTGTCAAAAAATAAAAATGGTCTCGAAAAAAACTTCCATCATGTTGTGGATCATTTATTTTCCGTTTAAAACGAGGTGAATTTGCATTAGGCTGGTGTACGCGCACGTGATTCCCTCAAAACGCGCGGATGTGCGTTCTCCTCCCGCTCGCTGTGGGCTTGTTTTCTGCAGGACCGTGTGTGTGCGTGTATAGTCTCTGGTGCCAGATGTTGTCCTGTCACCATAATTGCGTTGGAATTAACGATAGCACTTATAGATTCATTCCGTGGTGAAGCTATTAGCAGCGATTGTTTCCCTGCCGTCAGCGTACGTTAGCGCAAAAATAAAACACAACAACTCCAAGGAGCCAAGTGTCACGATGTTCTTGTTCTGTTACCGGGAGAGATGACATTGTTTCTGTCGGTTGCACATGTTACATAAATACGGTGCCTTTTCCCAAGGAAGGAGTTTTTTTCCTACATATGTTGTGTTCTCCTCTGTTGCAGAGAGAGTTTCTATAGCTTGTATCAGATGAAATTATATACTTTAACTTGGGGCTGACTGGCTTTCCCGCAGCTGTTGTTTGTTTTCTTCTGTGTTATGTGTGTAGCTGGTTTTGTTTACTTCTCAATGATTCAAATAATGCCCCTCCATTGTCACTCATGCAAGCACACACACACACACACACACACACACACACACACACACGCACATATCCACATTATTTGCATAATGTATAATAAATATTGATGGCAATTAAGAAAGACCAGTTGAAAGACATTTTGGACATGAATCAGCTAAATATCACCCCCTTTTAACCAACAAAGAAGTTATTATAATGGCGGCAGTATTTCAGGAGGTAGAGTGGGTTGACTGGTAACCGGAAGGTTGCTAGTTCTGCAGGTTGACTCCGCAGTCGGTGATTAAATGTGTGAATGGATGGTTGTAAGTCGCTTTGGATAAAAGCATCAGCAAAATCCCATAAATGTAAATGTAAATTATAATAATCATTGGAATAGCAATATAATCAATAATAACAATACTGATGTTGATGATTAGTGGAATCAATGACATCAGCAGTAGACTGAATCATGACAAGTGTTTCATAGCGACCAGGGGAAGAAACTTTAAATGGCATGTTTGACTGGTTGCTAGGACACTGTTGCTGGGTCGGAGTAGGCAGGTGTGTGGGCTCTTGATTTTGTTTACTTTGAATACCAAATAGGCCACCTGTCAACTGACGGAGGCAGGGGCACAACCCATCTCTCCATCTGACACCAAAGTAATTAACCTTTTTAGTAGCCCTAAAATTTATTTTTTATTTTCGTTCAATTTTCAACCTGTTTTCAAGGCTGTAATTACACTCACTTTTTGTTAAACTCCCGGGAAAAGGTCGCCGAAAAAGGTGTTTTCCCTATCATGGCCTTTAACGATGGAATCATAATGATAAGCCAAAGTGATTATCATACCGATGCAGCAGACCATGTGCAAAACATTTGGATGCTTGGTTCCTTCATTTAAACGTGTTTTTAGTTCATTTCGGCTTCTGTCCCAGAATGAATGTCAGTTTAACCGCAGGCCTGCGTCTTTTCGGTGTAGCTTCTTCTAGTCGTTTGCTTGAGCTAGATTGACCTCCTTGTCTTTGAATGATTCCATGGAGGGTGCGTTGGTTTTATTCGTCGCAGTGACAGTCGTTCCACAGCCAGGGTTGAGTGTACTTCATCGTCATGGTAACACCAATAAATGTCCTTGCCAAGAAACAACATCTGGGCTTTAAATTAGTAGTCATAGTGGAAGTAGAAAAGGCTTCTAAATAATATCATGCAACACTCTCTAAAACCGCAATAGCACCTTATTTAAACTTTCATCTGGGGAACACTATAAAAGTAACTCCTGAATACTGAACTGTTGGAGGGAGAGCTAACAGACTGAGCTGCGGAACATGTTTCCTTTGACATTCAAGAATCTGAGCATACCAGATCCCGACCACCACCTGGCCAGAGCAGCCGCAAATAAGATCTGCATGAAAAACGCCACCGATTAATGCACGCACTGAAGCCGTGTGTAACAGACCAACTTTACATGCAGCTCAATGTCAAAGGTCGGCAGGAAAAGAAAAAAAAGCCATTAGCTTCAGCTGTTTTACTAAGAGTCTCCCTGGAGACATCGTAAACAAACACACACACACGTGCGTGGTCCACTCGTGGTCCACTCGCCTGGCTGAACTAAACCGCGTGTTACCCGTTGTTTGTATCTTCAGTAGGCACGTGCGCTGGAATTTTGAACTTTGTGAAGCAGACTTAAAAACACACACGTCCTGTTTTATGTGCTGCTCTCTCTGCTCGTGTCGTTCTGAACAGCTGTAATCCTGGTCTTGGAATTGATGCAGTGGCACAATGCGGTGAGTTTATTGGCGGCTCATGAGTTACTTTATCACTGGCCATTAGCCACAGTGTCCAAAGTTACTGCAGTGTTGCCTGACAATCAATACTGTTCAGAGCTCTGGGGACTGGCCGGCCAAGAGGCCAACCTAATCCTCTGCCATAAATCTGCATGGCTAGCAGAGTTAGCCACTAGCTTAGTGCCAGACACTTCCAACTGTCAACTGCCAGACTGGAACAGGAGATTTTTTGAATTTTAACCAATGCTCAATGCGGTGATAATTTAGTATCTTCCATGATCATTTGGTATCTTTAATTAAAAAGACTTACGTCAATCCATGGTTAGCTGGCTGGGGGCTGGCTCGATGAGATTGCAGGCCTATGAAGTGATTCACAGTTCGAATAGAATATGATGGTTGCTTTTAAAAATTCCTCCACAGCACCCTGTAATGAGCTGTCTCTGCACTTCTGGTTACAATACTTCTGGTTACTTCTGGTCACTTCTGGTTACAATAAAGCTCTTACAGATACCTCTTTATAAATGGTCGTTAGTGAGGGCTATTTCTTTCTCTTTCATTTCCGAAACCACATCCAAGAATGCACTAATTCTTGTTTCTGGTACACAACCAAAATCTGTCACAAACACATACACACACACACAGATCCTTTCCTTGGCGTGTTCAGCTGAATACTCGCCATTGATAGGACACAAATGCCAGCCCAGTCCTATTATAGATATGGCTGCTTGTGTGCTGAATTGATCAGCTACAGCGACAGCAGTTTTCCTCAGTTCAGCCAAACATATCATAGACTCAGGAGCAGTAATCAGGAGCAGTGAAGAAAGGCAGAGGGAGAGAGAAGGAGAGAGAGAGATGATTATCTTTTGTGCCGTGAGGAAGTATAAAGCTAGATCGAGAGAGAGAGAGCTTCCTGGGTAGTGTGAAGAGCAACTCAGAAATCCATGCCAACAAAATCACACTTAAGACAGAGGGGTTGAGGGTGGGGGTGGGGGGGGGGGGGGGGGGTAAAGCATTAACCAGAAGCCAATCAAGACACATACATTTTCCACTAAGGTATTATTGGCTGCCAGTAACCATGGTAGCCTAGAGTAAATCCATCAACCAATGTTAACAATGTCCATTAAATAGAAGGGACAGAGGCACTTACAAAAAAAATCCAAAAAAAATCATAAATAAAATAAATACCTGAAAGCATGATGGCTTGAGTCATCGATTAATCAGAAATATTTGTTTCTGAGAGAATGAAGCACCTTTGTGCAAGGCACTTCATTGACTGGTACACACCCAGTTCTCAGCCAGGCAACAGGTGTAAAAGTGATTGTCTGTGATTGGCCATTAGTGGATGAAGAAGAAGCAACATTGATCTTAGTGGGGTTGACTTGCTGGATAGTGCACCATTAAAAAGCTATTTATGAGTAACACAGGGATTGATTTAGATTGTCTCTTATTAGGCACTTAAGGTATTATTCACAGAGTAGTTGGAGTACCACCCTCCTACTTGTTACTGTCAAAGTTGATCCTACCCCCACTGGATTGCTAAGGATGATAGTCCTGATATGTAGGACAAATGGACAAATCATAAAAACAGTAAACAGGACGCTGTGAAATGCTTAACTAAAGTAAATACATCGGTGTTAGGGTTAATATTAATATTTGCATGAAAAAACTATACATACAAAAAAGGAGTATCTAGAATACAGCAATAACAACAACACAAATCAATGACAATCGTTATATAAAACACATCCATGCGCACAGTACGCTCACTGTCTCCATTTAATCTAGGCATCTGTATTCGTGACAGCCTATCAACACAAACTATTAGTACAATATTATATTATCAAAAGTATCGCGCCATGGGAGTAGTAACTACTCACTTTGACACAAGGATAAGCCTGGACGTTCCTCTCATGACACCAGGTAAAGTGTTTGTGACGTCAAGTCAACTTTGAAGGATGCCAAGTCAACTTTGACCTTAGATTCTGTTAGGCTGTCAACACGTGATTTGTGTCTCAAGTCTCTCAAGTTTTCTTGTCTCAGTTTCATCCCCTGCTGTTCACTGTGTCCTAGTGTTGTTATTGTCCTGTCTGTTTTGTATTTTGTTTTAGTGTCTTGTTATAATGTTGACTGGATAATGTTTTATCCAGTCAAACTTAATTTATACTACTGTGTAGTATAGATAATGTTTTATCCAGTCAAACTTAATTTATACTACTGTGTAGTAATCAAAAGTGCTTGACTATTGAAACAACATGACAAGTAAAATAAATGAGAAGAAATTCAAATCAGAATCCCAGGTATC
>NW_028177791.1:0-15000 GCF_964030765.1 Micromesistius poutassou | reverse complement strand
TGTGTGTGTGTGCATGTGCGCGCACGTGCGTGTGCATAACTTGAAGACGGTATAGAGTGCAGTGACAGAACCTTGCCTTTCAAAAAACGAAGGACCTGTTTTTGCTCATCCAGGAATGATGTGTAGTCAAGAGCCAGGCTGGCGGACCTGGCACCTGCCCAAACACTAACCAACCGACCCCCTCCACAAACAGACACACACACACACACACACACACACACACACACAATAGATCAGTGCTGGGCTGGTATGTATCCCTCTTACATCAGAGAGCAACGGACGGAGCCCACTGACGAACCGTCGCCCCGGCGGGCAATCTGTTGAATCACCGGTGACTCACGATCCCGGATGATCACGCCGCCGCCCCGTCACGACGCGGCGGTGTGTAGGCCTACCGTCCTCTCAGCAAACACAACGGCGACTAACGACTAACACCGGCACGCAAAGACGCGCTGTGCGTGTTCGGTCATCGATCTATGGATGACCGAAAAAAACACTCCCTCCGAAAAACCCAGCAAGTGTTCCGACCCCATCCATACGTCTGGCTCCTATGAACCACAGAGGAGGAGGCGGGGGGGACGACAGGAGCCCGGCCAGAACTTTTAACGATCAGACCTCAGCATTAATCAGGTGCACACTGACGCGTCCAATCGGACGTGGGGAACCTTGTGACTGTCTGTGTCTGCTGCCCTCTGCGGCTCCTCCCTTTCCCTTCCACCCCCCCCCCCCCCAGCTCCTCTGTTCAGACATAGGGTTGCCTAGCAACCCCCAACCCCCCCCCCCCTCCTTCCAGAAGCACACACACACACACACACTCACACAGGCACGAACGCAGGCACACACACACACACACACACACACATGTACACAAGCATGCCCCAACACACAGCCCGGCATGCACGCACTTGAGGAGAGCTCAGCCCTTAAGAATATCCCGGAACTCTGGAGAAAACAGATAATGAAGTCCCACTCGGCATCACTCTGTGTCTGTCTGCCTGTCTGCCTGTCTGCCTGAACCTGTCTGTCTGTCCGTCTGCCTGTCCGTCAGTGTGTCCGTTCCGTCTGAGGGGAATGAAACCTCATCCAACCGTAGCAAAGCCATGGCCAAGACAGGTACAAGTAAGTGCTTTTTGGTGGCTTGGTTTTAAGACACACACACACACACACACACACACACACACACACACACACACACACACACACACACACACACACACACACACACACACACACACACACACACACACACACACACACACACACACACACAAATCCACATCCACAACAAAATGATACAAAACGATAAAAACGTAAGGAACCCCCCAAATACACAACGCACTAAAAGCCGGTTAGAGTCGAGATACAAGAGGTCTCCTCGTGTGTGACCGACCGGCGACAACCACTCAGATCACTAAGACGGACGGTGTCTACGGTCACGACAGACACGCGAGTCTATAGCCACCGCGAAGCTTTCCATTTTCCGACAGACAAGACAGAGGAGTTCATAGGGTGAAAGTTAAAGAGCTGTGCGTGGTCTCAACACTGCGAGCACGTTAAGCGAGTGCTTAAATACAGTCGGCAGACGACGGATCATCCCGGCGCCTTGGAGAAGACACTGTAATCCTCCCAAAGAGTGGGGGGGGGCTGGGGGGGGGGGGGTCAATACAGTAATGGCTGCCCGAATGAACGCAGGGCCCCTGGGGGAGGGGAACGACCAGGTCAATTATGGACGGGCCCCGGGGCCGATGCGGGGCCCCCCCCGATCAGCCCCGATGCTGACAGAAGCTCAAAAGCCCTGCGATAAAAAAATATCCCAGCGCACCGCCCATACCCCCCTGCATCAATACTAGTACCTCCACAGACCAATAAGAAGGACACAGGGGGTGCAACGTCACTGGTCACCATTAGGAGCAGAAATACACAATTACAAAAACAACGTCACATAGGTTTCATGTTTGCGTTTAATCATTAGTCTTTTTCCTTATATTATCTCTTGTGATTTCACTTTTGTGTGAAATGTGGTGGAGCATAGCGCCGGGCCGAGGGCTTGGGGCGGTGACTCCACTCCTACAGGAGTCTCATTGGTGATGGAATCACCCCTTTGAGTATTTTTTTTTTTTGAGGGGGGGGGGAGGGGGGAGGGTACTGTCCATCAAGTGGAAGGAGCGGCAGCCGGAGGATGGGAGCTGCGGTCAGGGGCGACATTAAAGGTAAACAGCTCATTACAATCCGAAACCCCAGCTGATTCGCAGAGCAATAACACGATTGGTCCGGTGATAAAAGCGCGAACGGGACATGCTAGGCACCACCACGGGAGGTATAGTTATTATAAACGTCCTGCCCGGGGGCCCCACTAGGAGAATGGGACTGTGGAAAACTGAGGAGGAAATGTGCTGTTTCTGCAATGATACGCCCGATCACATTTAGAAAACGGTGGCAGGCCTGTTTCAATTTAAATTGTGTATTTAATTTCCTTAAGTCAATGGAGTGATACATTAGAATTGTATCATTGGGTTGTTATGATATACAGTGATATGCATGTTTTTCTCTTCCACTATTCAACAAAACCTGTAAGATGGTGGATATTAAAAGCACTAATGTCTCTCTAATAAACACACAGGCATGTTTAACTGCTAATGTGTTGTTCTTACAGTGAAAATCCGCTGAGGCCAAAACAAGGAGATTACAGATGCCAAAGTACAGACAAAAAAACGGCAACGCTCCAACAGCCCATTCAGAAACACAAAACGCACACAAAAATGAACAGCTAAAACATGCCAGCCTCCATAACCGCCTTTTGAGCACAACATTCACGTGAGCGCCTGAAGCTATACGGTCCGTTTCTCACCTTGTTCAACACACTGGTGTGACTGCTGACTCCAATCTAGGAACAAAGAATCCATTCCAATTAAATACAAGCAGTGTCTGTGTGTGTTCAGCATCACCCATGCAGGGTGTATATATATATATAGATATAGATATATATATATATATATATATATATATATATATATATATCATTGCCTTGGCAGCATAAAGCACCAGTCTGTCTATTCAGATACTGCTGTTGTGATGCATGGAGAACCATATGCTGACCCTTTGCTCAAACAGCCTGTTCAGCCCCCGTGAAGGAGCCACCAACCCGGGGGATCCGCAGAGAGACGGTGGGTGACCTTGGGGGGAGGGGAGGTCAAAAGCAGGTCAGACGATGGGATGTTTCAGTGAGAAAACGCCCGACTCAGCAGCCTTGGGAATTTGAACAGCTTTGTCCCGACCCTGCTCTGGATAAGAGGTTGTTGATGTGTGTGACAATAGACAGGGACTAATGCCTCATCGACTGCTACAGCCGGTGTTTCACAGAGCCTCTTGATTGGATGGACTAATTAACCGACGTGGGCGAAAACAAAATTCCACTTTCACAGACAAAAATAGATTTACAAATTCTGAGTTTTTATTTGAACGGACCAGACAGCCCCATGAAAGAAAATATAAAAACATACTTCAAAGGGAAATAGCAATAGAATATAGGGCACACGCATAATAAAAAGGATTTGAGCGTGCCTTCAGCGTTGTCATGATTTTCAACTACAGCCATGCTGCCCCCTGGTGGTCATCTTTGGGAGTGTAACAACAAAACATCACTAAAATGTCTATAATGTATGATATAGACTAGTGGCAGCGAGCAGGTTGCAATCAACTGAATCACCATCACCTCATCTCTCCCTTTCCAACGAGAGGTGTGCGCAGATAGCACAGTGCACCCTCTAGTTGTGTTGACGTACGAGAAGCTACAACGGCCTGTACGATAATAGTAGGTTTTCCAAAAATGGCATATTCTATACATGGGATGAGGTTCCTGGATAGATTGATATTGTGTTTAGATATTAAAACTATCGGTCATGGTTTGAAAAAAGCAGTTTCCTCTCTAGAGCCGTTTGTCTGTTCTGTGCTACTGTTATGTTTCATATTTTTAGGATTGTCCATGAAAGCCATTCTACTAGAATTCACTAAACTCTAAACACCGCAATTTTAAGTAATGTATTCATGATTAATTTGACACTGATGCAATGTTTTATTTTTCTTCAACATGATAAAAAAAACAAAAAACATTTAGCAATAAGAAAAGTACTTTCGTTTTGGGACAGGAGGGAACGACGGCGGGTCACAATGTGCATGCCACATGCCATCAGCAGGGTCTCTTTACTCTGCGGAGAGTAACGGGACTTCATTTAGTGCTTGGGTAACGGTTGGCTGAAGTTCATCAAATTCATCCACCTCACATCAAGAAAAGTTCAGAATGTCCGCAGATTGTATAGTATACATTATTCATCGTCGATAGCGAATAAATGGAGAAAATGTTGGCAAATCCTGGGGAACGGAACAAAAAGAGGGAAAAAAAAAAAGAAAACACGCCGCTATAGTAGTACTTCCCTTTAATGGCTACTCACGAAAGTAATTTACAGTGCAGAGAAATGCATAAATCAGCAGAGATGAACTTGACCATGAGGGGGAGCCATCCCTTTCAGAAGCGCCTTGATGAATGAAATGAAATGAAATGAAAGCGCGTCGGTTTGGACCAACACAACAGGCCCAAACTCTTCTTCAGTATCGCATCTCATACAGTCGTTTTTGATTTGATTGGAGTGAAACGCTGGAACAAGTAATAAAAAAAACATTTTGACTATCCACATCCACAAGTGTTTTCAAGCCGATAAATCCACAAAATAACCCCCCCCCCCCCCCCAAAAGTAACTTATTATTATTCTCTCAAATGGGATTGGCGCTCATGTCGGGTTCCGGCTGGTCGTCCATGTAGTAGGGCTCCCCCTGGTGGACTCTGTGGTTGTGCACCCTCAGGTTGCCGCGGTGGGCGAAGCGCTTGCCGCACTCGGTGCAGGCGAAGGGCCTCTTGCCCATGTGCACGTCCCGCTGGTGCGCCCGCAGGTTCCCGCTGCGCGCGAAGCGCTTGCCGCACTGGGCGCAGCCGAACGGCCGCTCGCCCGTGTGCGTGCGCGTGTGCACGGTGAGCTCCGACGGCGTCAGGAAGCTCTTGTCGCAGAACTGGCACGGGTGCAGCCGCACGCCCGTGTGCCGCAGCAGGTGGCGGCGCTGGTGCGACGGGTAGGTGAAGCACTTGGTGCAGTAGGGGCAGGTGTAGGGCCGCCCGTTCCCGTTCCCGCCGGGCGCCGGCGCGTGGCCCAGGGCGAGGGGCAGCCGCAGCGCGTGCGCCTGCGCGTTCGACTGCGGCCGCAGGGGGTCCCGGTTGGCGAAGGAGGCCGCGCGCCGGGCGGGGCCCGCGGGGCCCCTGGCGCCCCGGTCGTCCCGGGCCCTCCACGGGACGGCGGCCCCGGGGGGCGCGTCCTGCCGGTTCTCCCGCTGGCCCGCCGACGCCGGCCCCTGGGGCTGGTTCTGGTTGGAGTTCTGGTTCTCGGGCTCCTGGTCCAGGAACGGGAAGGAGGAGTCCTCCTCCTCGTTGCTCGTCTCGTCGGCGCCGCCGAAGCCGGGGCGGAAGCAGGGCGGGTCCGTCCCGCCGCCGCCGGCCCCCGCCGGGCCGGCGCAGCCCGCCGCGCCCTCCGGCTGGAGGGTGCCCATGGCGGAGGCGCCGCCGCCGCCGCGGCCCGCGTCCAGCCACTCGCCGGGCTGGGCGAGGCCGGGGTCCGGCCGCGGCGAGCAGCGGCCGCTCTGGGAGATGGAGAGGAACGGGGGGGAGGTCTGCTGCTGGAGGGGCCTGAGGTCGGCGGCGCTGCGAGCGCCCTGGTCCCAGTGAGAGACTGCCACGGCAACGGGAAAAAAAGGTAAACAAAACAAAAAAGGGGGGCGGGGGTGTAAACAGCTATTGACGGTTAGGTTTTCAAACCTAAGCATATGGACGTAGGTCAATAATGACACACAACCATGCATGTGGTGCCGCATGGCTGCACTGGTTTTTATGTTAACAGACGAGTTCAAAACATGTCCGTGCTTACGTTTGACCTTGGCCTGCATGGCAGAGAGGGGGTCCACGTGTCTCTGGTCCCCAGCAGCGAGGCTCCCCTCACAGGGGACCACAGACCCTGGGTTGGCCCTGGATCCTGCATGCTGCACAAAACATGTACGTGTATGTTAGGTACAATGTGATGCAGAGAAACAAACCTGAGGGAGTCATCTTCAGAAACGCCCCAGTATACCCCCCAGTACCGACCTCATGCTTAACAGAGGCCGTGTCTTGGCCTGTGGCCTCTTCTTTGAGCCGGCGCAGACTCTGAGCGAGCCCTTCGGCTGGGTCGGACTGTGAGGACACATCCTTGGCAGATCCCAGTCCTGTACGGACAGTGAGTGACAATGAATTTGTATTATAGTTTTGGTGTTGATAGTCGTAGCAGTTGCTCCGGCCACACGCCACCCAAGTGGCTTTCCCACTGGTAGGCATTGTGTAAAAAAACAGTTATTGTAGAGGTGGCAGAACATAAAGCAACAGGTGGTAAATGCTAACTTGTCAGACCGCTCCATTGTGGTGGTGTGTGCACTAGTGTGCGTGTGTGTGTGTGTGTGTGTGTACGAGCGTATGCTCGTGTGTGTGTGTGTAAAGGTAGATATAAGCTAGAAGCTAGTTTAGTGTCATAGACGTGTCAAGGTGTTTTAGACCAGAGCAGGTCGTAAATGCTGCCATGTCAGACCTCTCCCTTGAGTGTGTGGTGATGGCTGGCTTATCCTGATTGCTGATTACCCAATGCACCATAGGTGTGCCTCACTCAACCCTTAGAGTAATCAGCCTGACAAAGGCCCAGTGAGGCTGCTCAAATCAAAACACACACACACACACACACACACACACACACACACACACACACACACACACACCCCCCCCCCCCCCCCCAAAGTAGTAAGAGATATATACAGTGTCTGCTTTGCTGGGTGGAAGACTCAGACTTTGTTGTTAAACCATACATACAGTATTTTGTTTACGTGCGTGAGGACCTGTAAAAGGATGGCTTACCTGCACCTGCCACACCCTGCTGCCTCAGGTAGCCATCTCCTTCTCCCGCCGACGTCTCTGTCTCCTCATCCGAACCGCCACCCTTTACCTTCAGCCTTCTTTCTGCGTGTTCAAGCTTTCCCCGGAGCAGAGAGATCTCCTCGCCTTTGTGTGCCAGTTCTGCCTGCTGCTCGCACAGGCTGCTCTCAAAGATCTTGGCAATCTCGCACACAGCGGCTGCCAACAACGAGTCCATGACGGTGGCCAGTTGAGCATGGAAGGCGGTCCTCACGGACTCCATTGTTCTTTGTTTCAATGATAGTATTTATTAAGAAATAATGAAAGGTGATCGGTTTTAAGTTGAGGGTCTCCAAGGGAAATGGTTTCGATGGTTGACGTCAACGAGAACGACACCAACACGTAGACCAGTCAATCCTGTCGTGTACGAATGGCCATGAGACGTCAAAACCAGACGCAAGCAACTGTCACACCTCAAATATAGTATACTGTGTCGCATGCATCGCCAAAGTGCCCCAGATGTGGTGTCTTGGCCATGCATTCACATCTGTGGAGTTGCGTCTGCACCATGCATTAACACCTACACGGTTATGTGGAGTCTTCACCACACATCAACATCTGTTGAGGTGTGTGGCACCGTGATCGCTGATCATTCATTATAACATGTAGAGTTGTGTGGTGCCCTGACCATACATTCACATCTGCAGAAATGCAGCACGCAGGACAGTTAACAACACTGATGGCAGAGCCACCAGCTTTAGCCACACAGATGGGGTTAGCTGGCCCTAGAGTCGATGCATTTACATTCCGCATCCATTCTATATGAATCCAAACTATACTACCACAATATAGACGTTGTGGATTGAAAGAAATATATATAGCATGTTAACACCTGCCTTACGTGCAGCAGGCGTGTCAACAAGGGAGCCAACCAAGCGTAGCAAGGGTTCTGTCGCTGGAGCTAGCGCAGGCTACATGTCAGACCAACACGCAAAAGCGAGTTACTGTGACCGATAACCATTTAAAATACATATATAGGAATGTCCTTTAGTAGTCTTCATGAATACAAAATAGTTACTCATCCTATCGTCCACACTTGAAGCGGGGATCCGTCGTCACGCCGTAGCTAGCAGGTCGGTGTGGGCAGTATGTGGGAAAGTACGTGCGGTGATGTTGTGCCAGTCAGGGGAAAATCTCGCGATAGAAATTGAGTTGATGACGAGACTTGCCGTATGAAAGATTCAACGCTTGGATTTCAATTTAAAACTTTTAATATGTATGGAATTATAAGTGCTTTATAAATTGAATGGTTGAAAAATAAGAACACAACAAAGGAAGTAAATCACTTTAATAAAGCATACGGAGAAAAGGAAAGCATAAAAAAATGGATACAATTATTGTTGAAACTTTTTGGAATAACACTTACATTTTCGGGCCCATACTTGTGATTAAAAAAAACTATATCAGAAACTATAGAACGAGAACGATAGAGAAAGCTGGACAATGAGAAATACCTTGTGTTCAAAAACAGCATTCAATCACAATTGTATTAATAAAACAAAAACATTTAAAAATCATTCATTAATATCCTCAAAGTTTGAGGAAATATGGGGACGTTTTTTTCTATGAAATTGAGTCAAGTTAAGTCACATTTTACCGGCTTATAAACTCAAGAAACCCTTCTGCAGATTCTCTTAGCATTTTAACTGAATGTAATTACACCCCAGGGTGCCCATAACAATTAAAATGGACGTATAGTGCCAACTTGCATACATTTGTTTAACACAGTATCGTCCAAATCCAAAAACAACTTTCTTTGTGGGTTTCTGAAACTATGGTGTCAAAAGAACCATAGAGGATCGGTGCTTACATTTTGAATAAGTTGTCTGAAGTACCACGGTTGCTACCCCAGGCAGAGGATTTAACTCGGTACACCGAAGACTTGGTCTGATCTTGACTCCATCACTACTATGCCCTCCCCTAAACCCCCTAACACAGTAACACTACCCAAACTGATTTTTACCATCATCTTCACAACATTGTTTTTCCTTGAGAGAAACGGCACCCAATTTTTCCTTGGATGAAAAAGCACCCAACTCGCTACCTTTTGTCTTGGATGAAACGGCACCCAACTCGCTAGATCTTTCTTTGGATGAAACAGCGATCAATTCACGTTTTTCTTTGGATGAAACGGCACCCAACTCACTATGTTGTGCCTTGGATGAAACGGCACCCAACTCTGTAGGTTGTGCCTTGGATGAAACAGCACCCAATTCATGGTTTTCTTTGGATGAAACGGCACCCAACTCGCCTTGTTTTACCTTGGATGAAACAGCCCCCACTTCACCATGTTTTTCCTTGGCTGAAACAGCACCCACCTCACTATGTTTTTCCTTGGATGAAACAGCACCCAATTCATGTTTTTCCTTGGCTGAAATAGCACCCAACTCACTATGTTTTGCCTTGGATGAAACAGCACCCAACTCACAATGTTTTGCCTTGGATGAAACAGCCCCCACTTCACCATGTTTTTCCTTGGCTGAAACAGCACCCAACTCACAATGTTTTGCCTTGGATGAAACAGCCCCCACTTCACCATGTTTTTCCTTGGCTGAAACAGCACCCACCTCACTATGTTTTTCCTTGGATGAAACAGCACCCAACTCATGTTTTTCCTTGGCTGAAACAGCACCCAACTCGCCTTGTTTTACCTTGGATGAAACAGCACCCAACTCACTATGTTTTGCCTTGGATGAAACAGCACCCAATTCATGCTTTTCCTTGGATGAAACGTCACCCAACTCACTAGGTTTTGCCTTGGATGAAATGGCACCCAATTCACCTAGTTTTTCCTTGGATGAAACGTCACCCAATTCACCATGTTTTTCCTTGGATGAAATGGCCCCCAATAGCCCATCAACAGCCTCAGAAGGCGCCAAAGTCTTATCAGGATTTTTGGGGTGATCTTTGTAAATGTGTGTTTTTAGAATGTAACTTGAGCAGAATATCTTCTTGCATTTGGGGCAGGGTAAATGTTTTGAAAGGTGGTTTTTCAGCCATACGATTGAACAAAAGCTCTTGTGACAGTTTGTACAGAGAAACGACTTGTCCCTTTTTGGCGAGTTAGTGCCCACTTTGGAGCGTTTCTGAGCCCTCTTTTTCCTGTTGGCGTCCTGGGTTTTGACAAGGAAAATGGACGTGTCCTCTCCGGTTGAAAGCCTCTGTCTTTTTCTGAGGCATAAGGATTTCTTGATTTCCTGACTGGGTTCCCGAATAGGTTCCCGACTGGTTTCCCGACTGGTTTCCCGACTGGTTTCCCGACTGGTTTCCCGACTGGTTTCCCGACTGGGTACCCGACTGTGTTTCCGACTGGCATCCAGACTGGCATCCAGACTGGTTTCTTCCTTGAGACCTGTACATTTCTTCTTATGTAACCGAAGGTGGCTTGGGTATCGGAACATCTTCTGGCATCCGATGCACTTCTTATGGATCCTCAGGTGAACACTGCGGCCGACCTCTGTGTCGAAGTATTTGCCGCAGAACTTACAACGGTACGTCTTGTCCGCGCTTTTTTCCTCCATTGGCTCGGGTTCCAATTTAATAGCTTGTAATTTTCTTTTCTTACCTTTAGCCTTTTCTGTGTTTGGGACATCCATCTTTACCTCTTTTCTGCGATCCATTGGCTGTTCAGCCTTCGGCTTGATTGATCCGTTTAGATTTCTAGTTGCCTTACTGCTACGTGGGCGGCTGTGTTTTGTGGTCGACAAAGGCTTCTTTTGATCATTGGTGTTTTGTGGGCCTTCATCTGAAATTCAACAACAAGGGACGTCAAAGATTAGGGTTCTTTCCATACATCGGCTGTTGTTTTCACTGAGGCTCTCATATTTGGGACATGTATTTTCACAAGCACAGCGAAACCTGTTTTAAATGTTATTTTCCACTGGACACTTTGCACTGGGTTTGGGTGATTTAAAATTAATTAGGTGAGTCAAAGTGATGGAAGTGAAGTGATGGAATAATAAAATGGAATGGATCAGTTATTGGCTTAATCTTTTGTTATGTTGATTGACATCCTTGTTATGAGTCGCAACATTGAAGATATTGATGATAGTCTGACTGCATGCAAAATTGTTGCAAACAAATGTTAACTGTACAACGCACTGAACTGACTAAAACACGCCATCACGCACAAGCAAGACAGCTAAACAGACTTAACTTCCTTTAAATCGCAATTTAAATGCAAGGACTTGCTTACTAGACTTGCTTACTGCCTGAAATGAGCCATAACTTAATCAGTGATTTGGTTACGAGCTTACTTTAAATATTGCAAGCAGCAATTTGTAGTTCGATAAAAACATTGTTTTTGTACATGCTCATTAATTACAGTACTCACAACTCAAAGGACCGTCAAGCTGGTAGCCATCATCCTGCACCTAAATGGAGCAAAAAGCGCAGAATAGTTGAAATCACTATTAAATTTCAAATATGCCAAATAGCAAGTATGTGTTGGGCTTCATTTGCCCCCCTCTGTCTATTCGATTTACGCACAAACCTCTTGTTTGATGTCTGGCAGGCGCCACAGTGACACAGACAACGAGCACAGAGAGCTGCTTCGGTCCTCTCTGGCCTCATCACTGGTTGAGGGAGACGGGTCCACTACGTTCTCACAGGCCAGGGGAGCACACCAGTCGTCGGGTTCTGTACGAGCAGGCAAAAGAAGACCATGCCGTTACCATAGTTGGGAGACTGTATATAGGAAACCAGAATGGCAGTACGTTTCTGAATTCAGGCTGCAGCATGCTTTATAAACAGCAGAAACACAAAGAGATCACAGCTAAGTGTCCAGAGATATATAAATAAATATAAAAGAATACAGAAAATACTAATCAAAATAATTGTTGTACCATTGACAGTTAACTCAGGCATCATTTGTCCGGAGGTGTACGTGACGTCTTCCATTTTGCCCCACATCCCATTTTGTTCTCGCAGTTTGCTCTCAGCCTTCTCCAGTTTTAACCGCAGCATGGAACATTCTTCTATCTTCTGCTTCACCACCATTTGATGGTCAAATGTGAAGACTTCAAAGGCATTCGTGACCTCCGACACAGTGGACCTGAGCAATGAATCCATGATCGTCTTCAGCTTCTTCTTAAACTTCTTCCTCAGAGTTTCCGTAACGATTCCCGGCACCTGAGGCAAAGGTTTCACCTCAGAAGTTCCTCTTCCTGAGCTTCTGACACCATCACGAGGGAGCTGTCAAAGAAGAAGATTTGGTTACTAAACTCCAATAAAAGACATACAATATATATGCAAAGCTGTATCACTGCACACATTGCCTGTTAATGTAGGGAAAACAAACAAATATTAGTTATTTACTGTCTTTGATCTTACCAGGCTTGAGGAACATGGTGAACTAATAAATACAATCAAATAAAAATACAAAACGAATCTTAACCCTGGAAACGCAAAACCTTTATAGATATCTTGCCTTTGGGAAGTCTCTGTAAACACGGAGCTGATCTCTAGACCTCCCATTTTATTTAGTAAGAAACCAATCAGGCAGGAGTATCTTACCAGGCATATGGATAACTCTGATACAGCATCTTTAAGAGATCAGATATTTTCGGATTTATCATCGATTGGATTATTATTCTCAACGAACGGGATTTCCTACGAAGTTGGGGTGTTTGCACCATGCATACCTTAGATGGAGGAGAACGATTGTCCGGAAACGGCAGCCCGAGTGGGTCGGTTTCCGACTCGCAGTTTGTTTTTATACCATGCCAAGTTTTGAGGTGCTTCAGCAAGGACGACGTGTTGCCCTTCTTACATGTGAAGTACCGCGAGCATAAAAGGCATTTCGCATCCTTCTCACCTCTGGCTTTACTGAAGTAGAGCCAGGCCTTTGACCACTTTGTGCGTTCGGCCATCCTATCAACCAAACTGTTGACCCACCAATTCAACTTTTCTTGGTTTAGATCAATTGGATTCAAAAACTGAATCAGGCAATCAATGTATGTTTGTTCACCATCGTTTCGATTTTGATATCATTACTTTCAAAGTTGCCTTGTAGGACCCGCTAGACTCGATAGCAGTATCGATATGCTCGGACCGCCGGGTCTCGAGCCCCAACCCTACCTAACCCTATTTAGATACGATTCTCACTCGAAGGTATCAAAAAACAATTATTATCTTCATGGAATTTTAAACTCATTTAAAATTATCTCGTGCTACATCAATGTTGATGCCACGCATTCCTGGAGCCCGACACGGTCTACGCAAGTACACACAGCCCACCTACGTCCACCATGCATGGCACCCCGCCAGGGACGGCTACCCGTACATCCGGCGGTCCGGTATCCCATGGCTAACGCTCGTTATTCACCCATTCTACCGCTAACTCGACTCAAAATAAAGACCAAATCCTCGCCCTTTCGCCTACAAACTTATTTTCTTTGGTCGGGTCGTCTCCCGGACCGTAGGAAACGTTGAAGATGTACGAGTAGTTGGTTAAAGCCGCGGGTCGCGGTGCAGGCCATAGCTTGAGGCCCGCTCGAGATTTTACCGTAACGTCGGGTATAGAGGCGCAGCGCAATAGAAAAAATAAGTCGACAGACTAGTAGACAATGTTTCGACGGCGTCTAAAATTGTGGGTAAATAACTGTGAATCGAGTCGAAAGCATCCTATCCGTTTCCCCCTTTTACAGCACGTATTATATTACCTTAATAGGACTCATACCTCACCGCTTCACAATCTTATGGACACGTTCTAGGTCTATTAAGCAAATGGTTGTACTTGTTAGCTTGCTTGCTAACACGTCGGAAATGTGTGCCAGTCCCCGTTTTCAGCGATCGTTAGGTGCCCACGATAAGACTGATTCAGAAGCATGAGTGATTACCATCGCATAGATGACCGGGTGTTTCTGTTGCAGATGTCGTCTGAGCTGCGATGTGTTGTTCCCCGACAAGATTGTGGTGCAGAAATCTACCGCGCAGGTGGTCTGGTCTTTCCTCTGACTGTACGCAAAGTACTTCCACAACCCGGTTCGATGCTTGCTCCTCTGGGCAAGCTGGCCGTTGCGAAACATGTTTCCACGTTAGTTAATTGCAAAAGGTATCTGGCATTCAAACGAAGCAAGTTTTTGTTTCGCTTGTGGCGCGACGGGGGCTCAACTACAAGGAACTTCCCTGTGTTGTGATTTCTCCATGCGCGGCTTTCCCACACACAACGTTACCGTAATGTCTGCAACCATCCCAGGGCTTCTTCTTCTTCTGGTTAATGGCGGGTCATGGCTTCTCACTATATACCGCCACCTACTGGACTACTACACAGGAGTGTGTAACAAGGACGTTGGCAAATGACACTTTAAATCATAAAATTAAAATAAAAAAATTATATATATATATAAAACGGGTGGCTTAAATCAAGCGATCTGATTGGTTCCCAACTGTTGTATATATGACGCCCGTTTACAGAGTTCAGTATCACTCCGCACCTAACTTGAACTGTTGTTTATTTATATATAAAAGCAATAGCATAGTTCACTGAAGCCTAAAAATATGTTGAAGAGGGTGGAAATGTTGTAAAGAAATAGGCACACAGTGAGTGAACTCCATAGTAGGCTAAATTGCCGGCGAACCAAGCTACCATCTCTAGCCTAGCCTTCTCTCTGAAGGACGCTACAGTGTGTTGCATAGCAACCGCCGCACAATTTGCAGGCAGCCAGGAGGGACTACTTTTTTGTATTCGTTAAAAAAAAAATGCTTTTCCGACTTTTTCGCTTTTTCAAAATTGAGGGTGTCTATGGCCGTTTCTGAAATGGCATACTACATACTGCTCGTATACTGATCGTGACGTAAAAGTAGTAAGTAGTATGCAGTACGCGAAAAATGTTTTTTTGCAGTATGCGACAGTTACCCGGATGATGTACTAATCGGTCAAAAAATTCTAGTATACATCCAGAGCTCACTACGTCGGATACTGTAATCCCATAATGCAACGCGGCACCGCTGAACATTTAAAATAA
>NW_028177792.1:7500-17500 GCF_964030765.1 Micromesistius poutassou | reverse complement strand
AGTTTCTTTCGTATGAACTGTACTTTGAACTAGTTAATGTGAAGTGTGAACTTGCACAACACTGCCTGCCGCACAGTCTGATCCACGTACACACTTTTTCTTGTCCCGTTGTGGCTTGGGAAAAGGGATGAAATAGACCCCATTCTGCAGCCTCCCGGGATGCCGACTGTCCGTGTTACATGTTCCCCAAGCACATCGTTTGACCATGTTTATTTTTTTACACAAACAACATAAATCCACCACTAAATTGTTATATCATGCCTCATCCCTGTTGTTTTCAATGGAGTTGTCTGAGTTGATGTCCGAGTATAGTTGCGGCTGGAATGTCATTGGCTCATCTGCATTCTAAGCTAAGCTGAGCTTAGCGACAGGTCAATTATAATTGTCTTTATTATCACTGTCAACGCAGACATACAAATCACCTGGACAGGACAAGACAAACAAAATACATGGAATCATACATGCTGTTATACCATACCATGTTATACCATCATTCACAGTTATTCACAAATGTTGTTTTAAGTATTAGATATAATCCACCGGTAGTCCATCCCGTATACATAATAAATACTTGGCTAAACTGTGGTTTAGCCATAAACAATACTAAAACCGCAAAGAGAGAAAACCATGTCCATATTCATTATCCTGGAACCGTGTTTTTTTCTAGAGGATGTTTTAGTGCCAACAAAGTGTGGAACACATGCTACACGCCACCATATCAGTGTTGTATCAACGATCCTCTATAGAAGAGCTAGTGTTCTATAGAGCTAGGGCCACATCACAAAGAACAACGTTTCATCATCTGTGTTTGACGGGAATCGCGACCACATGACACAGATGCTGGCATGTGGTTCCGATCGTCCACCCTGGGGTATAGGGTTTAGTTTAGGAATTCCAACAAAATGCTCGTAATGCTACGTTAAACCCATGATCGTTCTCCAGCAAACTATTGGTGTAGTTGTGGCTTTCTAATCTATAAGCACTCCTGGGTCTGAGGTTCAATTCCCCTCGTGGCTCACCTTGAAGCATGTTGGATGTGATTGGACGTTTTTGCACCGATCCAAATGATGATTAATTGCTAAAGTTTCCGTTGCGTGCTTCAAATCCCCTGTAATAACTTCTCGGTCTGTAAATCCTCAACATCCAGACCAATAATAGTTACTGAAACAAACAAAGCGACGACATGTTATACTTTAATGTAATGATTGCTTATGTATGATTGAGCCATACTGGAAAAAGAAAACTCAGGGCAGAGACGAAGCCTTCATTAGGAATGCTTGCAAAATTGTGGACATCTGATTCAGGAAGGAGAGGATGTTGTTCTCTGAGGAGTTCTGCATTCTCTAAATGTCTTGGCTTGCTTGTCCATAAAGCAAGGGAGCGACGAAAACAACAGGCGCACTGGGTTTGTTGTTTTCCAGCAATGTAATGACTTCCTCCATCGAGGAGATGTTTTGGCCGTCCTTTTAACCAGGAGACCGTTCTGTTGGACTGAGGGCTTACTGCTTCTTGAATGGACCACAACAGAATTGACTGAATTTTTCTTGAACATTTTGAACAACACCAACATGAGGTATCATGGTGGTGGACTGCCTTTTACCGGCCAAATCATACAGGTAGCAAGTCAAGGCAGGCCGATACCTGGATAATAAACACAGAAAAAAAATGGGAATGGGGACTTTTTACTAAAATCCTACAAATTACGATAAACACTAAAATAAAGTTGACAATGACAGAAGTACAATGTCCAACTTGCTGTTGCCAGATCACCGAACAGCCCTTAACAGTTCTAGCCATGTCTGTAATCGTTCTTTATTAAAATCAAAGTAGCTCGGTGGAAATGGAGCCATTCAAATTGTAGTCTCATTTCCAGGAATCGCTCCTGCCTTTCTGCAACTCTTTGTCGGGCTTTGGAGAACACTCGGGGAAGGATCAATGTGTGGCTGCTGATACCAGCCTGATGAATCTGCTTCCGTTAGCCTGGCAGCTGCGTTCAACAGATGCTAAATTACAGTGTGTGGAGAGCGCCTTGGTCGCCTCCTCAGGCTCTGACTGACAGCATCAGACTAGGGCAGAGGAAAAGCTCATGCGCGTTGGCCAGTGTTGGCCTTTTACTTCTTTACTACTTAAAAGCCCCGCTGTAAATCACACTCATGCATGTCAGGAGACTCTGCCTTGCCCTGCGCCGTTTCTGTTTAGTCATGCTAGCGGTTGAGAACATGTGCTGTGTAACAGCACACATACTTTTTTTTATCAACACACAAAAAATGATTTACACAATAACAAAAATATATTATTTAGGTTCCATTGTATTTATATTGTTACATGTTTTGACTCTGTATTTCCGCTGTGTACGTTCTATTAACGCAGCGTTCCTCTCGTCCCACAGGCTTGGCAGATGTACCGTGAGAGTTGGGAGCCCCCCTGCTGTGGCCAACACCCGGTTCCCAGACCCTGCGCCTCCCCCCGCCTGCCGTCAGGATGGATACTGCCCGCTCATTCCGAATGGAGCTGGAGGGACTGGACCTCCAGCAGATCCAGGCCGTTCGCGCCTGTAATGACTACGTGGAGCGGCCCGTGTTCCGGGAACCGGCTTTCCATGAAGACCGCCCCTTCGGACAAGCACCCGCCCTGCACCAAGCTCTGCCTCGCAGCCAGAGCCACAACCAAGCCAGCTACGGATTCCGTCTGAGCCGCTCCAGCACCGTCAGCTCCTCCATGTCCCGCAACAGCGCGGCCTCGGACCAGAGGCTGATGTCGGGCATGACTCCCTCCCAGTCCGGCCTGGCCAGAGTGGTGCGCTCTCAGCCCAAGGGAGAACTCAAGCCCCAGGCTTCGCTGGGCAAAGTCCGGACGGAGGCCGAGTTGGAAGCGGAGCTGGAGGCGGAGCTGGGCATCCACATGTTCATCTGCGAGCGCTGCGGCCGCTGCAAGTGCCAGGAGTGCTGCGCCCCGCGCGGGCTGCCCTCCTGCTGGGTGCTGGGCGAGCGCTGCCTGTGCTCGGCAGAGTGCGTGGCAGAGCACGCCACGTGCCTCTGCTGCGTCAAGGGCCTCTTCTACCACTGCTCGGCCCAGGACGACGAGGACACCTGCGCCGACCGGCCCTGCTCCTGCAGCTCGTCCAACGGGCCAGCGCGCTGGGGCGCCATGGGCCTGCTCTCCCTGTGCCTGCCCTGCCTCTGCTGCTACCCCCCCGCCCGGCTGTGCCTGGCCCTGTGCCGGCGCGCCCACGACCGCGCCACCCGCCCCGGCTGCAGGTGCAGGAACACCAACACGGTGTGCCGCAAGATCTCCGCCTCCGGGTACCGCGGCTACCCGGAGCTGCGCAGCAAGTCGCTGGAGAAGCCTTTATGACAGGCGGAGGTCTGAACCACCGCGCTTGTTCCCGCTTTTTGTTCCTCCGTGCACACAGGGCGTCGCCGGGACGACGGACGTCACGCTGGCGTCGTGGCCGCCATCCCCCCCCCTGCTCGCGCGTTCACGACCACCCCCGACCAAGCCCATCACCCTGAACCCTCGTGCCGTTCGCCTTCGTCGTGTTCCTAACGTCTTCCTGTTCTCTGACTGTGGAGGGACCAAAGCTTCACTGTGCCTGTTCCTGTTATTGCCTAAAAACAAAGAACAAAAAAAAAAAAAAATGAAAACTGACAAACACACCACAAAAAGAAACCTAGGGTGCTTTGCTAGTATACCTGCCAACCTTTACACAAATCAGACGGACAGATAACCCCGTAGAAACACACGGACAAAAACACGAGACAGACAGCAAAGGTCGGGGTTTGAACTGTACCTATTTAATTATTTATTGTTCTCGCGTCTAAACACCCTGCCCACAGTGAGGGTCAGGCTCCCCCGTGGAAATGTCTGAATGTGGGGGACCCACATGGGTCAGTACAGGGGGACGGGGGTCTGGGGAACCATGTAGGGTCCAGGCGTAGGACACACTGTGGTCTACGTGGCTGTCCGGCTGTCCGTCGGTCTCCCCCCTCCTTTCCCTGTCCCTACTGGGCACAAACGGAGACAGATGCATGACGGGACAGCTCCAGATGAAGTGCTCCAGATAAAGGAGGGGAGGACCCCGGGGGGGGGGGGGGGGGGGGGGCGGCCAATCAGAGTGAAGCATTATTCACGTATGCAGGACAACAAAAAGTACAAAATAAGAAATCAACAGCGACGTTCAATCGAGAGTCCCTAATGGAGGCGCCGGAGGGAAGGCCTTCTGAAGAACAAACGAGACACATGTTTGACACCAAAAATCTGACCACGTACTGTGAGAGATGGACCAGAATCTCTGTTTATTTGTGAAGCAAAAAAGCACTGTGGTGCTGTTGAACTAGAGACCAAGGCCCCCGCCCTGGGGAGCATCCAACCTGTGGAGAGGCTGCGTCTATTGTGACCGGGCAGCGTGTGCTTGTGTGCATTCATGTGTGTCTCTTCACATGTATGCCATTTTGTGCGGGTGTGTGTGTGTGTGTGGGTGGGTGTGTGCGCTTGTGTGCTTTTAGTGTCAATGCATGTGTTTGTGTGACTCTTTTCGCTTGTGTTCGGGAGTGTGTTTGTGCGTGTGTGTGTGTGTGCGTTTGTGCGTGTGTGTATGAGTGCACGCATGTGTGTAGGTAAGTGTGCAGGTGCACGTATGTGTGCGCAGGTGTGCATGCATGTGTGTATGTGTGTGTGTGTGTGTGTGCGTGCACTGTTGTCAGCAGAAGAAGCCTGCCTTGCTGTATTTTTAGCAGTGCTGTCTCGGTGGAGCTGGAATGCTCTGTTCAGGTTACCTCACCACAACAGTCTGACGCCTTCCCTGACCATACCCCCCCCCCCCCCCCCCCCCCTCCACACACACACGCACACACACACACACACACACACACACACACACACACAATTCTTCATCCCCTTCCTCATCGTCAAACCCCACCCCACCCTCTGTATCACTCCCTTACCATTACCGTTATCCTTTCTCTCTCTCTCTCTCTCTCTCAGCCGAGCTCCACCCTACTCTGCTCCCTCATGACTCCACCGTGAAGCCGCCCCACAGTTCACTACATCCTAAACACAGGACAGAGTTCACAGGTCACAAGGCCGGGACACAAATCGTCCACGTTCATATTTTGGATCATTCTTCCCGTGTTTGTGTCTTGGCCGTCCGACCCGACGCCAGACCCTCCACTAGAGCGAGTCTTGCACTAAACCCCTTCACCGAGCCCCCCCCCCCCCCCCACGGCCCGCAGCCCCGCCCGCACCAGACCTTCCCACTACCGCTCGCTGCTTCTTGTCCGTCCGAACGCCCGGAGGTCTAAAAGACTCCAGTTTCTCGCCCTCGGGGAGATGATCAAACAGGCAATTAGCTGCATCAGAGCTCTCAACGTTGCAAGAGGGAAATGGTCTCCCTGTGTGCGTCTGTGTGTGTGTGCGTGCTCGTGCGTGCGTGCGCGTGTGTGTGTGTGGTTTGATGGATGGTTGTGTGTGGGGAAAATAAAGGGAGGATGGGAGGAAAAAAAAAACGACGGGCAGGAGGAAAAGATGCAGAGAGCAGAGAAAAAGGGGCTGTTAACTTTACACGTTAACATCACCGTTAACGTGGAAAATGGTTTTGATATGATGGTGCTCATGCAACACAACGCATTATGTTGATTATTTTTGGTATTTCCTTTGGTAACTCCTTGTGGCCTCTGGGTAATAAATGACCTAAGGGGTCTAGTGAGGTAATGATGAACAGCACCAACATATACATCTACACACAGGGGTGGCAGGGCTGTTGTATATGTGTATGCAGGTGTTTACATACTTGTGTGTGTCTGTGTGTGTGTGTGTGTGTGTGTGTGTGTGTGTGTGTGTGTGTGTGTGTGTGTGTGTGTGTATGTGTGTGTTAAGAGTGTGGGAGCATGTGGTATTATGCTGGTTTTGATTTGCGGAGCTGTGCACACCCTTGAGCTTGTAAAATGTATGTGTGTGTTCATGTAGTGTGTGCTTGTGTGTGTGTGTGTGTGTGTGTGTGTGTGTGTGTGTGTGTGTGTGTGTGCGTGTGTATGTGAAAACGCATTTTGAAAAATGCTGATTCAAGCACAGACACGCACACTGACCCAATGTGTTCAAAATTGTTTTGCTATATTTTTATATGTACATACTGTGGCATTCACTTTTCTCTTCACTTTTTTGTTGGTGTTTATTTACATTAATATGACTTTAGTTATTTTATATTATAAAGGGCGTTTACCTTGGTCAATATCAGCTACGCTTGTGATGAACCAGGCAACTTTTGGAGCAACACATTACAGGCTAGCTTGGAAAAGGATAGTTTGGAGTTGTTGAACATGAATGACAGGTCAGTCGAGAGCCCTGATGTTACAGCAATGATCAATCCGTGTCCTACGGCGGTATTACATCCAAGGTCCTTCCAATGTTGCCCTAAATGTTGCCCTGTGTCGAATCCGAGCTTTCCCATTTGTCAAATGCTTTGGGCAGCTTTGGGGCACAAGCGAAACATACTGTATATCCTGCTTTGATTTGGATATTAGCTTCTCAACGTATAGCTTCACTATTACTGGCACCGTTCGTATCACCAGAACCAAGAGCACTGAGCTTTTCATCGATTCTTATTGATCAGGATCAGTCGGATGGATACTAACAGTGAAACACACACACACACGCGGGCACGCACACACACACACACACACACACACACACACACACACACACACACACACACACACACACACACACACACACACACTCAGACACTGTGCTCTCCTATGTATATGTGTGTGTGTTTGCTGCTGTAGCTAATGATTGGGAGCTCAATGAAAGAACAGAGCCACTGGGCAGAGAGTTTGAATGTCCAGTTCATGTCATCTGCTGCCACCATGGCTCCAGCCCCCCAAACCAAACTCTCTCTCCCACTCATTCTCTCTCCATTCAGCTGTGGTGAGAAGGTACTGTGTGTGTGTGTGTGTGTGTGTGTGTGTGTGTGTGTGTGTGCGTGTGTGTAAAACATCCAACCAGGACAGGGCTGTGTTCGGGGTATGTTCCATTTTTCTTTTTTACCGTCTACATAACAACGGATCCCTTTGGAATCCGAAGGTTCAATCTTCACATCCTGGTGGTCTACTGTAAATAACACACTAGCATTGCATCCTCCAGTCCCCAACAACGTGTAGGCTTTCAGCATGCCAAATGTGACCTAGGTTGTGTGTAAATGTAAAAAAAAACAACAAACGTCTTTTTTCAGGAACTTTTATTTTGAAGTGGGACCTGGTCTTTCTTAGTTGGGTGAATGTGTGTTTGTTGTTGTCCAGAAATAGGGAACATACCCGGGGTGGCCCTGGTCAGAGGAGCTCTCCAGCCTGTGTGACCCCTTGCTCTTACCACTCCTGCCTGCCCGCCTGCTCTCGGTTAGACACGCTTTTGGTACAAACTCGGCATCTTGTATGTTGTCAAAGATTTTACGGAGAGTATATGGAACAAATATATATATTAAAAAATCTATCTGAAATGAATATATTATATATGGGAAAAATATGCATTTTAAACTTTTGTTTTGTTTCTTTCATTGCCGAAACTGTGTCATGGATATTTATTTCAACCTCAGCCCCACCGTGGTGAGGGTGACGGAGAAGAAGATGAGTCAAATATTTATTTTGCGGATGAGATGAGGAACACTATTTGTCTGAGTGTTGTTTGATTTGTTGGTTGTTATTATGTTTGTTGGTTTGTGTGTTTGTTTGTTCCTCTTGGTCTGATGTGGTGGCTGCTACTCTCCTGGCTAAAGATGAACCAATAAAGGTTTCCTGTTTTCAACCAGACCACATGCCTATGTGTTCATTTCCTCACTGGCTGACTGACTGGTGACTGGGTGACTGGCTGACTGACTGGTGACTGGGTGACTGGCTGAGTGGCTGACTGGCTGACTGACTGGTGACTGGTGACGGGGTGACTGACTGACTGGTGACTGGGTGACTGGCTGAGTGGCTGACTGACTGGTGACTGGGTGACTGACTAGTGACTGGCTGAGTGGTGACTGACTGGTGACTGGGGGACTGGCTGACTGGCTGACTGACTGGTGATGGGGTTACTGGCTGAGTGGCTGACTGACTGGTGACTGGGTGAGTGGCTGACTGGTGACTGGCTGAGTGGCTGACTGACTGGTAACTGGCTGACTGGCTGAGTGGCTGACTGACTGGTGACTGGGTGACTGACTAGTGACTGGCTGAGTGGTGACTGACTGGTGACTGGGGGACTGGCTGACTGGCTGACTGACTGGTGATGGGGTTACTGGCTGAGTGGCTGACTGGTGACTGGCTGAGTGGCTGACTGACTGGTAACTGGCTGACTGGCTGACTGGTGACTGGCTGAGTGGCTGACTGGTGACTGGCTGAGTGGCTGACTGACTGGTGACTGGCTGACTGTATGACATCAATAAAACCACATTTATGAATAATGGGTTTTTGTGAATTAGGTTCTTCTGTGTGCTCCAGTTCACTCACTTCGCTGTTCTCCACCAATAAATAAGTCATAAGAGCTGGTCTTTGTGTGTTTGTGTGTGTGTGTGAGTGTGTGTGTGTGTGTGTGTGTGTGTGTGTGTGTTAAAGTGTTTGTGAGTGTGCGTACGTGTGTGTCATAGCCGGATGTATGGTTGGTGGGAAGATGCTTAATGCACTGCACTGGTCTGAAATAATGAACAGAAGGACTAGGACTTACACACACACACACACACACACACACACACACACACACACACACACACACACACACACTCACACACACTCACACATACACACCCATAGATGCATCGACAGCCCCCATCTACCCTATATACACACCCTACAGAACTAAGTATAGCCAAAAGACGCACAATGTGTGTTGAGTTACAGGCGCATGATGGACCAAATGAATAATGCAGGAATATTTCCTCGTGATAGAAGGTTTCCTCGTCCTCGGAACCATGGGGGAAACAGGCCATCCAGAAGATTTGAACCCGGGTCCAGGAATCTGTAAAGTCTACCAGCTGTTAGTACCATAAACCAAAGATTTCAAATTAGTATTAATCCTGCAGTAGCATCAAACATTTAAATGTCAAATTTAAGGAAGCGTCTACATTAAATAAATCAATAGTACAAAACACGCAACGTTTTTGTAATATTGTGTTGTTTTATAGTCGCAATTGATGCCACTGGTTAGTAGTTGTATTGTCCAGCAGTCCTTTAACTGGTATTACTATTCTTCTATTTCTCTAATCGCCCTGCTCTGATAATTCACTGGAACACTTCTCCCAAACAGGCTTTAGTGCCCAGTGGGCGGTTTGGAGCTCTCAGTTTGATGGCTTCCCCTGACCTCCGACCTCCCATGTGAAAGCTGTACATGCATTTTGTGCTCTGAGGGAAGACACACGTGAAACAATAGCCCCGTTTCATTAGGGCGAGCCTTAGCTCCAGCCCCGCTCCATAGCTCGTCCCAGCTGAAAGAGGGCATTCATTTCACAACTTCCTTCTATTTTTGCCACATGACATCGTTCTGCTTTGAGGTTACGTTTTTGTAATGTGTAGAAGCATTATCAGTTGAGGAAGAAGAAGCACAATGGACATGTTGGCCGGTGAGCTACGTAACAGTGTTACGATATCTCGCAATTATTGCAGGCCCTACTTCGAAGAACCTAACTAAATATGAAAGAGGAAACTGTAGCATTTAGTTACGGCCTGCTCTAGAATAGGTTCATGATTCTAGAGACCACTGAAGCGTTATTTTGAAGCATTTAAATCCACTCCAGTTCAATCTTGGCCCAACGGTGAGAACCAATACATCATCCTCTCTCCCCCTTGCCCTACGTTCTATCCCTATCTTTTCCGGGTTTTCTCCCTCTGTCTCTCTCTCCCTCTGTCTCTCTCTCTCGCTCTCTCTCTCCCTCTCTCTCTCTCTCTCCCTCTCCCCCCCTCTCTCTCTCTCTCTCTCTCTCTCTCTCTCCCTCTCGCTCTCTCTCTCTCTCTCTCTCTCTCTCTCTCTCTCT
>NW_028177792.1:0-2500 GCF_964030765.1 Micromesistius poutassou | reverse complement strand
AAAAGTAATAACCAAGCAAAACTCTTGGTTTACAGGAAAGGCTGGGGCTGAAGGCTTTTAGAATGCATGGTGTGTATTATGTGTGGGGCTCGCAGGTCCTGAGAGCTGTACAACTCGGTGGATTGTAACGTTATGTTGCTGCTCCCATTGACCACAGAGGATCTCGCTCATTAATAATGCAGAGCTGCTCCAGTTTCAGAATGAGCTTCATATGGGTGACGGGTGGAGGAGGGGACGCTTGCGGGATGGGGGGGAGGAGGGTGCAGGTCGGGCCAGGGTAATGAGGCCGGAGATCATTTTACTTCCGATTTCGTAGATAGGCCTAGCCCGTTAAAAAAAAATATATTTTCACACTCGAGGGTCGAGCGATAGCAATCCACTTTTGGACAAGCGTTGGGCATTTAAATTCGCCGTTAGGTTTTTCTATAATTTTAATGTTAGAGGGTGGCATTCAATCAACACATCAATATCTGTCTGTCCGTCCGTCTTTGTCTTTTCGTATGTATGCTTTTGTATGTTTGTAGCCTACGATGTATGTATGTATGTATGTATGTATGTATGTATGTATGTATGTATGTATGTATGCATGCATGCATGTATATAAGTATGTACGTAGGCTACAGTATGTAGGTATTAAAGGCCTACGTATATGTAGTTATTGTGTAGTACTGTGTCTGATCCACGTGGTGGCAGTATTGGAGCAGCGTAGATGGGGAGGGAAAAGCCACCGCCCAGTGCGGGCTTCCAGGGGCGTTTCAATATTCCGAAAAGGTGTCAAATAAGAGACGTATAGGTATACGTATAACAGCAGAACACTACAACCAGCCCATAGCTTCACACCACGTTCTCTTGGCAGTTTATCAAGTTGAACCAAAGGGTTCTGCTTCAAACCGGAAATTAGAAGAATCCGGGGAGTCTGTGAGTTTAAACTCAGTGTTTTGATTGTGGCGGGTCTGGTCTATAGATCCCAGGTAACGGTGAATGAAAGGGAAGGGAAGCATTTGACCTCAGTACACCTGTTTAGTTCATGCTGAGACACTGGCTGCTTACTGGTGTTAAATATTAAAACGCTAAGATAGGACATGAATTATGGCCTTGTTCTTTGTTGGTTTCGTTTTGAGGCTATTCTTTAAATAGCACGTGTGTTTTAAACCTGCTTGACTTACACACACACACACACACACACACACACACACACACACACACACACACACACACACACACACACACACACACATACACACACACACTTGTGGTTCTCAGGTGTACATAATGATGCAGAACAGAAAAACATGGTTTGGGAATTTCCTTCCCCATGATGATCTGTTCCATGGCGTGTTTAAACACACACACACACACACACACACACACACACACACACACACACACACACACACACACACACACACACACACACACACACACACATACAGCGGCATCTGGTATCAGAGCCTGGATGTGATCAATAAGTAGCGCAGGGGGAGGTTAGCTGTCACTCAACCAGTGTGAGACATCACCAAGCTTGTAGCAATGGTACCCCACACCTAACCTGTCTGCCTGGCTGTCTCACTGTCTGGCTGTCTGTCCGCCTGGCTGTCTGTCCGCCTGGCTGTCTGGCTGTCTGGCTGTCTGGCCCTCTATGTATGCTAATCTGATATCCAGCAGTGCTTCTATGTTATAGCAGAACCTTTGGGAGGAGAGCACACAGAGCCTGGGCCGCAAAGCCAAAGCGGCAAGGGGCGGAGTTACACCTTGTTTCCTGTTTCCTGTTTCGAGATTCTACTGAAGAGAAACTCATTTGGGCAAGTAGATGAAGCCTTCAGAAGAGGATTTTAATAAGGGTTTTTCTATGGTGGCCAGTCGACATGGTGTTTATTTGAAACCTTACGGAAACAGTTTTTGTTATTTTTTCAGTTTACTAGCGCTGGTCGAGTTTGTTATCGCTGTAAATAGCCAATTACGTGCTACCAGATCCCCGCCTCCAGCAACAGGATTGGTCAAAACAAATTTGAAGCGCTAAAGAAAGTGAGATGAACCGTTCACCCACGTTTGATCATGTGTGCTTTTAGACTTTAAGATTAGTCATCTAAAATCTGATCAGTGATTTCCAAATGACCCATCCATCTTCTCTCTGTCTGGCGGTCTGTGTTTGTGTCCAGCTGACCTTCAGCCTCATTGATTACATTAAGGCTTTTGTTGTTGTTGTTGTGGTGGTGGTGGTTGCCCCAAATCACATTCAAATTCCGTTAGCTGCCGCTTGTGTCCACCAATAAACAACATGGACGGTAAACCACCGCATAGGACACAGTGTACTGGCTGGTCTGGCTGGTCCTGTTTAAAATAGACAGAGCAAGAGAGGCAGAGTTTAGATGGTGGGAGAGAGGAACCGTATCGATCACACTGGTGCCACTGCCAAGTTGACTTGACAGAAATAAACAATAAACTTTGTGTTATGCACTTAAGAGGAGAGGAAACTAGGACGAGGGAGATAGAGAGAGAG
>NW_028177793.1:0-2500 GCF_964030765.1 Micromesistius poutassou | reverse complement strand
CGAATCAGGATCCACGCAGCATCCAGCAGCGAGATTGATCCAATGTAATCAATCAAAACCGATCAAATTATATCAAAGGTCTGGCATGAATGTAATCTGGTGCTGCTACATCTCATGTTGTGTTTCATTGTGCAGTAATAAATGTTAACCAATCATTTCATTTGAGCACATTGAGACACAGGCTGTCTGGCTGTCTGGCTGTCTGGCTGTCTGGCTGCCTGGCTGTCTGGCTGCCTGGCTGTCTGGCTGTCTGGCTGCCTGGCTGCCTGGCTGCCTGGCTGCACGTGTCTTGCCGGCCTGCGGTGGTGACGCAGCTGAGAAGGAGCGGTCAGGGCTTAGCAACACGTCGGCATGGTAACCGCTAAGTGCTGCCTGTAGCGTTTTCACCTGCTGGGGACGGACCTCTGACGCCACGCAACCGTGTAGTTAACCCCTGACCTCGGGTCAAAGGGACACAGACAGACGGACACACACACACTGACACACACACACACACACCGCGCATGCACGCCCAGACATGCACGCGCAGACACGCACACACAGACAGGCAAACACACACACACACACGACGCGACAGACACGCAAACACACACACACACACACACACATACCACACACACACACACACACACACACACACACACACACACACACACACACACTCACACACACACACACAGGCATGCACGCACTCATATTGACACGAATGCACAAAAACAAACAGAAATCAATACACACACACACACACACACACACACACACACAAGCGCACGTTGAAAGCAGCACACACGACTGTGAAGAGTCGAAGTCGCCCAGGAGCCGTCCAGAAGTGTCGGGTGCGCGCGCGACACCCGCGCCGCAGCGCCGCTGTGTATCCCCCGCGGCCGCGCCGAGGTTAACCAGGCTCTTCACGCTCAGATCCTCGCTCACTCACCGCAGCCCGCGGACCCCGGTGGCCCGGTGGCCCGCTGCGCGCCGAGGAGCGCCCTCACAGCGGAGGCAGATGAAAGGCGCCTCTGTTCTGGGACGCTTCCCACCAAAGGATAAGGGCAGCGAGAACAGAGGGAGCTTTTACCTTCACTGTGTTGTGTCAGTTAAAAGGGCTGTGAGACCCAAGTGAACAGGGTCGGGAAGCCCATTTAACCAATTTGCTGAAACCAAATTGAATGTACATCGGGAGCTTTCTTCAGAGGGCCACACTGGATTTATTATCACATACAGATAACTTGAGTTTAGCCAGCGCCGAAAGCGTCTGAGTAGTAGCCTGATCCGGGCTGGGACGAGTCTCCCTCCATGCCTTTTGTTCAAGCTGCTCTCATTGGCTTAAAGCAGGTTTTGAGTTCCCGAGCGGATTATCATACATTAGCATGTGCCAGCGACCTGACCAGGGCATGCTGGGATACGCAGAGTACGGTGAGATAGCAGAACGGGAGACAGGCACGACACCGCCTCGCTGATATGTTAATGTGACGCGTGAAGGGTAGGCTGTGCGTTTTACTGGAGGTCAGCAGGGAACGCACACAAAAGATTCTGACATATCATGTTTGAAAGATAAGTAATGAAAGTAAAATGATCATTTTACTGGTATTTTCTTCCATAATAGAGTTGTTGTTTTTTTGCTGCACATTTCATCTGAAAAGAAATGGCAAGGCTGTCATAGAGTCATAGATGCAGTTGATACCTTGGTCAATATCTGCATCGCCTTTGCATGGAATAATTGTGTATCTGCTTCTGAAGCTGCTTAGCTGAACGTACTGAACACAACAGTTTCTAAATTCTCACATCTGGCCAAACTTTAGCGTCTAGCACCATAAGCGTCAGCTTGTCACACCATGGTGTCTTTTTGAGGTCCTCTTAGAACAACGTGCACTATGGTCTGGTGTACTATTGATCACCATTGTTCACGTGGAGTGGAGTTGAAGTGGCGTTGTTGTAAGCCGCATGAATACATTAACCTGCAATTAACCTCCATTAACCTGCTAAAATAGAATATTATTACATAATACATGAATATAATTATTCATGTTAAACAATTTGGGCAATAAATCATCTGCCTTAGCGTGTCTAACTGACTTGTGGTAAATGCCACGTTGGACTTTTAGAACCCACATTTTAAAAGTCCAAGGTCAGAGGTCAGAGGTATGGCTTGGAGCTAAACAGTTTCTGCTTTGTGCTTAATCAGCAGAAAGAAACACGACTTGGTTTATTATGGGATTAATCCAATTGAGAAGGAAAAAGGAAAGGAAAGTACATTTTGTGTTATGGTGACAAATGCTTGGATTTCACATTTGTCTTCCTTGAGGCCAAACAGATGTATTAATATTCCATAGATCTCTGTTAACGAGGGAATCTGTAGGTGGAAACTTGTAGTTTGGATTTTGTTCAATCTAATATATGGAATAATTTGTAACCCTGCTGTGTTTTATATGCAATTAAAAAATATATGAAGAAGCAATATAGTATATATACTGTATATCATCACATGAAACATTTTGCACTC
>NW_028177794.1:0-2000 GCF_964030765.1 Micromesistius poutassou | reverse complement strand
ATAGCGCACACACACACTTTTTCGATGCTATCTCTTTCTCTCTGCCCTGACTCCCTGCCTCGTCCTAACCCCTTATGGAGACTAGGCCTGGGCAATAAAACAATAAATGATCGTATGGTGATAGACTTTTGATCAATATCAATATAAAACATGTTCAATATATTATCGATAAGAGACTGGACCACCGAATCTAGCAGCTTGTTACACAAACACGCTTCCATACTTATTTACAATATCTGAGTGTGTTTCATTGTTGTGTCGACAGTATTGATCAATGAAGAGCAGTGGAAGGTAGTATTAAGAGTTAAACAGAAGGGTTTAAATCCAGCATGGTAATTCCTAGGGTTTTTAGGTCATTAAAATGATCACTAGTTATCGATAACGATCAATATGATGGAGTTATATCGTGATATGTCTGTCAGCCGTATGGCCCAGGCCTAGTGGAGACTTTGTCTGCAGGCTGGTGAAGAGTACTGGACACACACACACACACACACACACACACACACACACACACACACACACACACACACACACACACACACACACACACACACACACACACACACACACACACACACACACACACACACACACACACACCCCCCTCCCCTCAAGCACACTCAGACAGCGAGAGAAAGGACCTCAACATGAGCTGAACACGTCGTCCGCTCCTCACACCACGGCCACGCCCGTTCACCTCAGCAGCCTCTTACCTCGGTCAAAGGGATTTCCTCCGTTTAAGATTCAGTGAATTTGATCCACAAATACATTTAGAAAGAGATATGAGCTGTCCCGGGAGCAACAGAATCAGACCCCCACGCACACACCTGCAGAGGAAACTGATCGGCCGTTTAATAAACGCCCAAATACCTGGTATTTGGCCTGAACCTGGTCTGAGCCTGGTCTGAACCTGGTCTGAACCTGGTCTGAGCCTGGTCTGAACCTGGTCTGAGCCTGGTCTGAACCTGGTCTGAGCCTGGTCTGAACCTGGTCTGAACCTGGTCTGAACCTGGTCTGAGCCTGGTCTGAACCTGGTCTGAGCCTGGTCTGAGCCTGGTCTGAACCTGGTCTGAGCCTGGTCTGAACCTGGTCTGAACCTGGTCTGAGCCTGGTCTGAGCCTGGTCTGAGCCTGGTCTGAGCCTGGTCTGAGCCTGGTCTGAGCCTGGTCTGAGCCTGGTCTGCGTCGACGTGGGCGCGGGGCGAGTGAATGAGCTCCACCTACCCTCTAGTGCGCTGACGGAGGTGCTAGTGGTGCTGGCAGGGCGGCCAAGGTCGCCGGCGTCGCCCCCGGACTCAGAGAACCCCCCCGCGTCCCCTCCCACTCCGGGGTCCACGCCGCCGGGCTCTGGGGCTCTCCCCGGGCCGCGGCCCTCAGCGAGGTCATCCCCGTGTCCTGCCGGGGGCGGGCCGGTGTCCGGGACGGGGCTGATGCCCGCCGGGGCGTCCTTGAAGGGGGGCGGGCCGGACCCGCTCTCTGGGAGGGCCCCGACGGCCCCGGGGCGGAGCAGCACGGGCAGCCAGACGCCGTCCTGCCCCCCGGCGTCCCCCTGGACCGCTGCCTCCAGCGGGGGGGACCGGGTCTCTGCTCCGCCGTCCCAGACGTCCCCCTGGACCGCTGCCTCCAGCGGGGGGGACCGGGTCTCCGCTCCGCCGTCCCAGACGTCCCCCTGGACCGCTCCCTCCAGCGGGGGGGACCGGGTCTCCGCGCCGCCATCTGGCGCCGACAGGAAGTGGGCGGAGCCCGGGTCGGCGGGCTGGCTCAGGTCAGCCCGCGTGGCGCCGGCGGCCGACAGGGTCTGCGGGGGCGGCGGGTCCTCCGACACGGTGAGTGATCGCTTCATGGCCGGGCCGTGGGGGGGGCGCCGCGGACCGGCCCCTGCGGAGGGGGCGGGGTTCTCCAGCCCCCCCGCCCCCCCGGGGTACTGGTCGGGCGGGTCCGGGCAGGACGGCACCGACAGGTGGGAACACTCGGACATGGCGCGCCGCATCGCCTTCC
>NW_028177795.1:0-2500 GCF_964030765.1 Micromesistius poutassou | reverse complement strand
GAACACATGAACACACGAACACATGAACACATGAACACACGAACACATGAACACACGTACATGAACACATGAACACATGAACACATGAACACATGAACACACGTACACATGAACACATGAACACATGAACACATGAACACATGAACACATGTACACATGAACACATGTACACATGAACGCACGTACATGAACACATGAACACATGAACACATGAACACATGAACACGCGTACACGCGTACACGCGTACACGCGTACTGACTACTACGTTGGCAGTGTGTCCTGAGCTAACAGAGGGTTAAGCAGCAGCCTTGTGTGGATTTGTGAATGAGAGGGAGAACGGCCGCTGATACTCCAGATTACAGTGAGCCGCGTCCTTTGATTCAGGTGCTTTGTGCCGTTATGTAACTCCTCTCTGGGGGCGGGGCCATGGACTCTGGTGGCTGGTTGGACGTCTGCTTCAAAAGCACACGGCTTTGATAACACAAAGATTCATTCCACTAACCACTCATTAATTAGCATCATTAGCATCAAGCGGAGCAGTTAAGCTGTGTGCCTGGTGGCCATCAGGAGCACTATTTGGCAGGATGCACAGCGTGTGTGCCTGAGGTCTAACCAAGCCGAACCACCGTAATGTGTTCTGGTCCTTGATGAGCTAAGAGAGGAGGCAGAGAACAGGGAGAGCGCTCCACAACAGTGGACGTCATGAAGGCTTCAGATCATCAAATACAAGAATTCAGTTCAATGATTTCAGAGCGTTTCTCTTTATTTAGTTCTTCTCACGCAGAGCAGGCTGGCCGCCGACTAAATATGTGAAGTTTGCAAACGTGTGGAAGGACCTGGAGCCAGAGAGCAGCCTGGAATAGAGATAACTGATCTTATTAATATGTTGTCTGGTGTCTATTGTTGTTTCTCACATAAAAACACCTCAAACTATCTATATTTATTATAATAAACAGCAACACACACACACAAACACACACACATACACTTTGATTGAATGTTTATATTACATTCATTTTCACATTCATTAAACTTCATATCTACCCCCACTCTGTCTCTCTCCCTGTCTCTCTCTCCTCTCTCCCTGTCTCTCTCTCCTCTCTCCCTGTCTCTCTCTCTCTCTCTCTCTCTCTCTCTCTCTCCCTGTCTGTCTCTCCTCTCCCTGTCTCTCTCTCTCCCTGTCTCTCTCCTCTCTCTCTCTCTCCTCTCTCCCTGTCTCTCTCCTCTCTCCCTGTCTCTCTCCTCTCTCCCTGTCTGTCTCTGTCTCTCTCCTCCTCCTCCTCCTCCTCCTCCTCTGCTGGCTCCTTATTGGAGGAGGCCAGGGGAACACATTGTTTGGTGTCTTATTGGTGCTCGCTGCCCAGGGCTCCACTGCTGCTGGTTCCTCCTCATGTTGATGGTCCAGAAGACACAGGTCTTTATCTCCACTTCCGGCTCCTTCCCTGACACGGACGTCCTTCCTCCTGGGTCACGCTGGGTTCAGACCCCAACACATCCCGGGCTCCTTTGACACACACCTCTTGTTGTTAGGACCTCTGCGAGTGGCTCTGTTTGCTCAGTGGAGGAGGCTTTGTCTGGGCAGGGCGCGGCCCTGGAGTGGCAGAATGTAATCTGGGCCTCTCAGCGCAGGGCGAGGGGCACCACCCCCGCACCACCCGCCGCCCCCACCCTCCACTAAAGCAACATGTTAACCACCGACCCGGGGAGGGAACACCCAGCCGCTAATCCGCTGTAATGTTCCACGGCCCTTTGTGTGGAGAGCAGAGTCAACAGCCCCCACCTGGCACCACCCTGACACCAGCCTGACGTAGCACACCGGCGGAGGTGTGTGTGAACCCACCCTGATGGAGGTGTTTGGGCGTAGCCCCCTGACGGAGGTGTTTGGGCGTAGCCCCCTGATGGAGGTGTTTGGGCGTAGCCCCCTGACGGAGGTGTTTGGGCGTAGCCCCCTGATGGAGGTGTTTGGGCGTAGCCCCCTGACGGAGGTGTTTGGGCGTAGCCCCCTGACGGAGGTGTTTGGGCGTAGCCCCCTGACGGAGGTGTTTGGGCGTAGCCCCCTGACGGAGGCCATGTTGATGAAGGTGGAGGAATGGACTTCCTGTATTAACTGGAGGAGGAGTGAGGACCAGCAGGAAGGGGAAGTGGGCGGGGTCAGTGGGGGGAGGGAGGTGACAGGTGTCAGGTGACAGGTGACAGGTGTCAGGTGACAGGTGTCAGGTGTCAGGTGACAGGTGTCAGGTGACAGGTGACAGGTGACAGGTGTCAGCTGACAGTGACCATGATGAACAGAGGCAGCAGAGAGAGGAGCGATGGCAGCATGCCCTGGTCCTGGCCCTGGTCCTGGTCCTGGTCCTGGTCCTGGTCCTGGTCCTGGTCCTGGTCCTGGCCCTGGTCCTGGTCCTGGTCCTGGTCCTGGTCCTGGTCCTGGTCCTGGTCCTGGTCCAGGACACATTGGGGGTGGACTGTGAAGTCTTCATAATCTGTCGCCACAGCCCCCCT
>NW_028177796.1:0-14928 GCF_964030765.1 Micromesistius poutassou | reverse complement strand
CTGTACATCTACAGGACCAGCCTGTACATCTACAGGACCAACCTGTACATCTACAGGACCGGCCTGTAGATGTACAGGACCAACCTGTACATCTACAGGACCAGCCTGTACATGTACAGGACCAGCCTGTACATCTACAGGACCAGCCTGTACATCTACAGGACCAGGGAGGGCCAGCCTGTACATCTACAGGACGCTAGGAGCCTCATAGCCAGAGGCACGTGCCTGCCCCTGCTCCGGTTAGCCCCGTTAGCAGTGCAAGCTAGCCCCGTTAGCAGGAGCCAACCTGACCGAAATGCTGCTGCATGCGTGTTCATTAAAAACCCTCCCTCACTTCTCATCCCCCCCCCCCCCCCCACCCTCCCCCCTGTCCATCTGTCCCCCCCCCCCCCCTGTGCAGCAGTCCAGTTGGCAGGGCTCCCTCCACCTCCAGCAGACCGCGCCGCCGCCCGCCGCCCCCCACCTTCAAGCTGTGCACCCCCCCCCAGGGGAGACGCTGCCGGAGGAGCCTGGTGCTGACGGGGCCCCAGGGCCGCCGCGCTGGGCCTGGAGCCGGAGCAGGGCCCGCGGGGGGGGCCCGGCCCGGCGCAGAGGGGGGAGGCCGTGTCCCGGCTGAGGCTGCTCAACGCTCCTCCGCTGCACGATCAGGTGAGGACCCGAGTGAGAACCGCCGCCGCCGCCGCCGCCGGCGGGGATGAGACCAACCGCCTCTGTGGAATGCCTGCCACTCCCAGCTGTGTGTGTGTGTGTGTGTGTGTGTGTGTGTGTGTGTGTGTGTCTGTGTGTGTGAGTGAGAGATATTTGAACAGGTGCTCGACATGAAATGGATCCTGTAGTAAACGTTGGTGTGTTTGTTATGGTAGGCCGTGGGAGGTAACTCAGTGTGTGTGTGTGTGTGTGTGTAGGAGGTAACTCGGTGTGTGTGTGTGTGTGTGTGTGTGTAGGAGGTAACTCGGTGTGTGTGTGTGTGTGTGTGTGTGTGTAGGAGGTAACTCGGTGTGTGTGTGTGTGTGTGTGTGTGTGTGTGTAGGAGGTAACTCAGTGTGTGTGTGTGTGTGTGTGTGTGTGTGTGTAGGAGGTAACTCAGTGTGTGTGTGTGTGTCTAGGAGGTAACTCAGTGTGTGTGTGCGAGGTAACTCAGTGTGTGTGTGCGAGGTAACTCAGTGTGTGTGTGTGCTTTCTCCTCCCTGCAGCGGCTCATCCCGTCCAGCCCATCGCCAGCCTCTCCAAGCTGCCCTACTGTTACTCACCAGGTAAACATAAACACTTCACACAAAGCACAAACGTCTGCTCTCTGTTGTCGTTGCACCACGCACACAAGTATGCGCGCTCCCGGGCTGGGCAAGCTCAGGTATCGGATCACAAAGGAACGGAAAAAAAAAGGTTACTTGATTCAGTCGACGATACAACGATCGCGTCACCCGTCTCTTCACGCTATGAATATCTTATGTTTTCGGTGTCCGTCGGTAAAAACAACGGCGGAACTGTTTGGTGCCCCGAGGGCGCGGGCGCACGTCTGAAAGCGTGGCCGCCGCTCGCGTGAGGCAATGAAACCAAGCCCCTGGTTAGCCTGGTCTTCCTGAATACCATCAAGGCCATGCTGCCATGCTTCCAGCGCCGGCCTGACCTAAAATGAAACGCCGCCTACGCACACGATAGAGGGGCGGGGGAGCTGTTGCCGCCGGAGGCCGGGGGGGGGGGGAGGGGGGAGGGGGGGGGGAGAGACAGAGGGAGGAAGACAGTTCAACGGGCAGGAAATACGCAGATGTGCCAAATGAAATGGAGCTCTGTGCAGCTTTAAATATCCTGCATGCAGGTGTTGGGGTCGGGGGGGGGGAAAGCCCAGTGTAAGGCAACACTGTTTCAGCCGCGGTTACCACTGGGCCAGTGATTGACAGCACACAACTGGAAACAGGCTCCTCCCACAAACCCCTGTCCACAGCTCAACGGATCCTAGTGTCGCGGGACCGTGGGAAAACCAACGTCAGGCGCCGGGTTTGGGTGTGTTAATGAGGGTTGGAGATCTCCAGTTGGATACATGATGCACTACGTGGGTTTCTGTGGTATTTCAAGGGAAAGAGCAGCTTTAGATGGTGTGATGATTGCCACAGATGTTATTCTTCTGGTTTTCACTGTAAGACTATACGTTAGGACCGAGGCGATTACAATCTCATGCGCCTGGGAGTCCTTATAAACACAAGGAAGAGGCTTCACGCGGCCCTGTATGTTTTCTTGAACTAACGTCCTGTGAATTCTCTCTCTCCGTCGCGCAGACTTGAACTCGTACCTCCAGCCCACAGAGCCAGATGACCAGGAAATGGACTACGACAACATTTGGGAATATGACCAAAACACCGGCATGATCCAGCCCACGTCTGGAATTTCGCAACACCGGACGGGATTAGGCTTGGGGGCCAGAGGCCTTATAGCCATGGCAACGCAGCAGAGATAGTCATAAAACAAAACATCGGGCCCGCCACTCGTCTGGACGTGTGCAAACAAAGCGATCTCTATCAGAAGGGTTATAATAAGCCCGCTATCAGAGGCCGCCTCGCTCGCTCCGACACTGCGGGGGGGGGGGGGGGGGGGGGGGGGGCTGTTTAAAGAGCCGTCGTCAGGCAGAGGAATGCACGGTGTACCTAGTGAGTGGGTACCACCACCACCCCCAACACAAGCTCATGGAAGGGACCCCTAGCCCCACCGCTAGACGTAGCAGAGCCCTTTTCACATGAAGCTTAAAAGGCAGGCCGGAGCTCCAAGTGCTGAATGTTTATTTTTGTACGCGTTGTGTTTTGTGCGATTGCTGATGTCAATACTGTGAGTTATTTTGTAGTTCAGCCTATTTTTTTTTTTATATTTAAGAACTTACCGTCCCGTTTTCCGCTTCTATTTTATTTGTGACTCTAATATATAAAACCATTCCAACAAGGCTCAATATGTTCAAACATGTACATTATGTAAATATTATTTTATTATGCCATGACAACAGAACTAGATTGCTTGAATGTAATTGTGTTATTTACAATAGTTACTGCAATATACAGATGTTGTGGTAGCTTGCTCCTATTTCGTTTGAAGTGTTTATTTATATTTGCAAATAAAAAAATACAATAAATCAGTTGACCTCTTCATTGTACCACGAATTCTGATGTTTCACAATATTGTCAATTGTTTTATCAATGTATAAACAAAGTAACATGTTTCTTGGTTAAGCAGAGTCTTTCACAAGATAAAGTTAGAAGATGAATTCAAGAGAAGATTAAATTAAAGAGTGAAGATCAGCCACACTACTGAAACGAAAATGTAATAGTTAACGTTCTACTTGAACAACAGACACGTTTGTCAGTCTTAGCGCGCCACCTGGTGGTAGAAATCTTCCATCATATTCGCTTAAACAGATATTTCACAGTAGTATGCCGCCCTCTGGCGTTCACGAGTAGTGCAATAACAAACTCAAAAAGGTGGTTGCCATGTACAAGACGAGTCTGGAAGAGCAGATATATTATTTAATACGATAAAGTGAAACACCGCGCTCACACTTACTTAAAACAATATGCATACTTTCAATACTTTATTCTTAAAATATGCCCTCTGCAGTCAATTCTGTCTAACATGATACTGGCTCATAGATGTAGTCCCCAAAACCTGTTACAAGCTATTGCTAGGAAATGTGGTGATCACAAAGGAGAGAGCAAAAATTGCAGATAAGCAGTCTCATTTTCGATACTTCCGTTAATCCTTTTGGTCTTTAATTTCTGACGCTTAAACACTTAAAAAAAATGGGAATAGAAAGTGAACACAAAAGTTTACAAATTAGTTCACGAAACCAACTTTTTCTTCACAATCACATGTGGGAAGCCCACATATGATTGTGAATTTTAAAAGCATCATTTGAACCCACAGTGGTACCCCACTGTGGGGTCAAATGATGCTTTTAAAAACACTTGAGAACTTTTACCAATTACAGGAAACATTTATGAAGACATCAAACCCTAACCCAACGCAACAAATGATCCGACTTTAAAAACACAGCTGAGAAAACTTCCATAATGGAAACTTGTTATGTTAAGAATGAAATAGGTGACACTATTAATGACATTTTAAGCCTATGTTAAAAAGTAAAATTATTAAAAACATCAATTAAAATAATAAATCCAACTACAGTTGTACTTCACCGCCTGGTCCTTCCAGTGGAGGCAGACCCACAGCAGGACGGCCCCTTGAGCGCTCCCTCATGCGTCTCCGCAGGTACCCAATGGCAGACAGGGCGCTGACATTGGCCAGGGCGACTGTTGAGACAAACCAGACACGAACAAGGTCAAGTTAAGCAGGATACAGAAATATTAAGCAGCACTTCATTAGGATTACCTCGGGATTAAGGCGAGACCCCATCCCAGGAAAAACAGCTCAAAAACAGCCAACGGTAACAGGATTACTTAACCGAGAGCAGAACTCACTCACAGGTGATCATACTCATCAACACAAGGTGCTAGCAATTCCACTAACGACACACAGGGAAAAGAGGAAGCGGTGCATGCTGGGTAGACACAGGATGTGGCCAACCAGAGGATAGCACAGCATAGATATGACGCTCTGTCTCAATACTTGATGGATCACGAATCAAGAAATGATTTGTTGGCGCATAAGGCCTACATTTGAAGTACTTTATCTTAATCATATCAAGACTCACAGTAAAGAGCCATATTAGTTCAAAGCACAACACTTTGAACACCATAATTGTTCTGTTGTCTTTGAATTATACGTTAAACAAATCACTTATTAAATTGCTCTGAAACTGCTTGGATTATCCCAAATCCAATGTCTCTGGTTGAGATCAACCAGAAACCCGTTTCTACCTTGACCTACACCGGGACGGGAGGTTGAACGACGGCAGGCTTTACGGTGCAGAAACCTACCGGCCTTCCAGGCGTCTCCTACATGGGGATCAGCAGACCTCAGCACCCACGAGGCGAAGGCAATGCAGACCAAGCACATATCTGACTGCCTCAGAGGGACCAGGGACACCCCCAGAGCTGAGGGACACGGGACAGCCTCAGTCAGAAGAAGACGCTTTCAGACAGAGCCACTGAATCACATGTTAGATCCACGTCATTAAGGGGCAGGTAGGTAAGGCATCTTACCAAGGTGGCCTGCAGTAGCCTGTGTATACAGGACTTTGGATTAATATCAAATACAATCACATCACATACTATAAAATTATAGTGATAAAATAAATTAAATAATACAAATATATGTATTGTATTTAAGTTAATTCAAATGGATTCATAATATTGAGGTTAAGTTCAGAGGAGGATCCAGACTAAATTCAGTTGGTGGGAACTGACTAAATGCAGTGACCATCTGAACCAGAACAGGTTCCTCCTTTGATGAAAGCAAAAACAACAAAAATACACAATATTAATTTATTATATATATATATATTCATTTAATATCAATGCATTAGTTGTTTGTCTGTTTTCCCTTCTAAGCTCCAGCACACATCTCCTTCCTCTGTGTCTGGAGAAGAAGCTCCCTCCATCAGAGCTGGGGGGGTGTGAGTGACACAGGGGGCTGAAGAGAGGACGTCACGTACAGACATTCCTCTGGCCCGGCCCTCCGCTACGTGCACCCGGACAGCCGGGGGGGGGGGGGGGGGGGATAATGAATCCTCCCGGCTGGCCCTGACCCCCCCGACTCACTACACTACACAGTACAGTAACTTACAGCTGAGTTGTTAATCCGCTTGTTAGGATTCAGTGCTTTCGAACAAGAATAATTGACTTGCTTTGGCAGTAACTTTTCATCTGTTTTGGTTTGGTCTTTTAATTAGTAAAAAAGTTTCTGAAATAAAGTTCAAGCCAAGTATCCCGTGCAGCTAAACCAAGGCCTCATGTGTCTCTCCTTATTGTTGTATGGAAAACAATGCATATACTATATAACTATTTACAAAAAAACAACAAATTATGCGGACGGAAGCCGCCGGGCTCACAGGGATGTGACACGACTGCCTGGAGGTCTTCAAAGCTCCACGGGTTCAGCTGCCTGTAGACCCTCTCCTGGAAGTGGTCCAGCAGCTCTGGATGTGGGACCAGCCGGTCTTGGTGGCCGAGTCGAGGGATGTCGATGGATGAGAAAACCCGGCGACGGCTGGTCTGCCCGCTACCCTGGTCCACAGGGGTCGAGGGTCCAGAGCTCTGTGGTGTTCGCCTCGCGGGACCACCGAAACTAAGGTTTCTGAGTGAGAACGTGGGGCTCCAGAAGAGGCTCTTAGGGAGGTCCGTGTCGGTGAAGAAGTTCTCATAGATGTCTGTTGAAGCCTCCGCGGCTTCCGTTGCTCTGTGGCTGAACCGGGTCACCACCCGTATCGGACCCAGGTCGTCACCCCGGTCCTCCGCCTCAGACTCAGAACAGGAAGAGTCGCCGGAGGAGGAGGGAGACGATAGGAAGTGATCGTAGGCCTCAGGGTACTCTAGGTATCTGCTGGAGGAACGAGAGCAGCGGGAGGGGATGGGCACCGGCTGGTCTTCAGGGGGATCCTCCTCGGCCTGGTTGAAAGGGGAGAAGAAGCTTCCGCAGTCAAACTCAGAGAAGAATTGATCGTACGTCTCGGGGACGGTCTTTCCACAGCTAAGGTGAGGTCCTGCGTCTTCCGAATCCGGTGGCTTTGGATTTGATTGCTTTCCCCCAAAGAGGCACTTTAATATAGCTGGGAGTGAGATGCGGTAGCTCTCTGCTGGCGTGCCCTCAGAGAATGAAGATGAAGACATGGAGTCTGCGGCGCGGTCACCAGATGGCCTTTGTACGTCTGAAAAACATTCCCTCTCCGACTCGCTCTCCTCCGGAAGGCCTGCTCCCACAGTCTGAACGTTCCGCATCCGGCCGGACTGCTCAGCATGCATAGCGTACAGATTGTGCACACTTGTGTTTTTTGATATCTGCCTGCCGCGCCTGTCCTCGCTGCCGGCAGAGAGCCGGGGTTGAGGATTAGTGTCAGAGGTCATCATCATGTTCTCAGGGTCGATTCCAGCCCCCGACATCCCAGTGCGAGGCTCACCATCCCACAGGACATCCAGCGAACCGAATGCAGCGTCATGTACGCCAGCTGCAGAGTTTACCGTGGCCTGCTCCGAATCAGTAATTGTGGAACCCGTTGCGGCATCGTCTAACTGAGGGGTGAAGTAGCCTGAGTCCGCATTTTCATTCATGGCGGCCTCTTCGCTCTCCGGTAGAGGCGAGAGGGACGGAGGCGGAGTGGTCACGTAGATCATCCTTAAGCCCAAGATGTCGTTTATCGTCAGCCTCTCCATCTCGTTCCAGAAGGAGGACATGGCGAACACTTTGTTCTTAGAGTCAGGAGCATCACTCATATCCTCCCCTGTTTCAGAGGCCGTGCCAGGCCCCTCTGTTGGACCTGTTAGTTCTGATGGGTCTTCTGACACCTCTTGCCTTTCAGCCTCATTCATGGCTTTGCCTCTCTCATCTGTATCCACGACTTGTGGAGTATTGTCCAACATATCCGCAATATTCTGCTCATACTTGGATGAATCTGTGCTGCAAAGACCCCCATAGTTCTGAGTTAACTTAGGTGTATCAGTTGCCATTGGCCTGTTATTTAGTAAACCTTCTGAGCTTATTGAAGGATTAGCAGATATTTCCTCAGAATGAAAAGAGCTTGGATCACAAAAATCAACGGTTACTATCTGTGTTACAGGGGATTGAATTCCTGCTGTGGAGGAATTCCCTGAAAATACACTAATCTTCGGTATTGTCTCAACATGTTGAGTATTTGGTGATGTGTTTTCTGCATCAGGCGACGCTTTACTGAAGTCTAAAATAAAATCAACTGGATTATCGACAATAACTGAACAGTTGAGTCCGATCTTTAATTCTTGGGTCAGCCCTTGTGCATCAGGACCAATCATAACAATGGTAGACCGGGGAAGGTCTGAGCTACTGAGCGGGACTGTCTTGTGACCGTCTATTTCCAGCCTTTGTGTATGCTGAGCATCTCTCGGACACTCTGGAAGGTTGTCTCTGCCAGGGAATCCCGTCTCTGCAGCCAAGTTTGACCTTTCTTCATCATTTTGAGCGGCTTCCATCGTAGAATCATTTGAACCTGGATTGACCTTGGCAGCACAAGAAATCGACTCTCCACCACTGATGCAGCTCCTCTCTGCAAGAGAACGCTTCTTCTCACGGGACTGCTGGAGAGTCCCCCCATGATCAGCAGCTCTCTGGTCTCCTGACAGGAGGCTGATCTCAGAGACAGACTTCCGGGTCAACGACCCCGGGGTGAGAGTCGATCCAGTCGATTTGGTCTGCTGCGAAGGTCCTTCAGCCTGTAAATGCGTTGCCACATTAACACCATCAGCCGGTGTCGGTGCATGACTGTCACCAGCCTGACGGTGTGTGCAGGAGGACTGGTGACTGATTGTATTCGCTTGGGGGCAGTGTAGTGCGTCGCAAGGAGTCAAGGGATAGCTGTGATCGGAGGAGTTTTCTATAAAACGTGACGTTTGGATTTCATCTGTGCTTGGGAGTGAACCAGCAGAAACACCGTCTGAAACGGGTTCTTCACTCCCCCAGACTGTACTGTGGTTCCTGTGTGGATCCATCCCGGTTCTCTGAGCACTTTGCTCCTCACCCTCGGTGCTGAACTGTCCTCTGAGATCCCTTCTCTCCAGCAGAGAGCTGCATCTTCTCTTTCTCTTCTTCTTCTTCCTGCTATAGTCTGACTGGGGGCTGTCTCTCCCAGTGTTCCCCTTTGGAGAATCTGCGTCTAGGCCCGGTAGCAGAAGATTAATGCTCCCTTTTTGTAATCTTTCATCCACTGCCACCCCTACAACGCTACAAACCGTCTCCATGTTAAGGCTTGGTGGTTCGTACTCTGCGTCGGGCCACCGTTTACACTTCTCTGAGCTCGGCGCTCGGGCCGGGCCCAGGGTATTTCCTAAACAGATGAAGTCATCGGAGGGCCCCCGACGCAGACTGGGCTGTCTTGACTTGTGTGGGGCGGTCGTCGTCATCAGCCGGTCCTCTTTGACGGGTACCTCTGTCTCGGGATTAGTCAGTTTGTTAGTCTCTGCACGTGAGCTACCGTCTGCTCCCCCGGGAGCTGTCTTGGAATGGGCCCCGTCCTTCTTCATTGTGTTTATGTTGATGTTGCCCTCGGCCGTCTGCGTTGCCTCTGTGCCAAGTGCGGCCTCACTCCTGGCTCCTGGGAGAGCGGCCAACCCCGCCACTGTTTCAGGCAAACGGCTGCCGCTCCACCGCTTCTTCTCAAGTATGACCTCACCTTGTTCTTCGAGTCCCTCTCGGCCGGGCCCCCCGGGCTGCTGCTGGGGGCCGGCGAGACGCCCGTGCCTCGCAAAGAAGGTATTGATGCACTCCAGGTGTGTGTCCTCTTCACTGCCCGAGAGGACGCTTGCCGTGCCACCCACGCTGTGTTTACGGCCGTCGTGTTCTTCGCCCTCGACGGGGGGGTCGGCCTCTGTGAGCCCGGGGGTCTGATCGATGGGCCGGGCCGCGGCTCTGCGTGGCGTGGTGTCGGGGACCCTCACCCGGGCCCTGGGGACCGGGGCGGGGGGTGGAGTCAGAGGGCTGGACTGGGCGACGCGCTCCTGGGTGAAGTGGTCTCGGCTGCGCTCAAGGGGTTCCATTCAGGTCCTCTTCAAAATACCGGGCAGAAGAAATTGATGACAAATTAAAACTTGTGTGTAAAAATAGATTAGAGTATAATTTGCAATACTATGATGAATGTATGTATGTGTCACTTATGTGGATGCCTTTCTGTGCATATGTTTCAATAAAATGTACAATTGTAATCACTGCAAGCGCACGTTGAGCAAAATCTTTTTTTTATATCATATTACTTAAATGTATCGAAATACGTGACATATAACCAACAAGTGCTCCGTCTGAATAGCTCCGATAACAAGCCAGGTTTACCACGAGGTTAAAATGAATTTACATATAGATATGATTAGCCTATTTAATGGAATACATGATCTCCATAGCAACGTGCTGTGCACCTCTGCACCTCCACCTACCTGTTGGAGATGTTCTGCGTTGCGGTGGTCTGTGCTGCCAGTGGTCAGTGTTGGGTTTTTTTCTGTGTGTTCTGTGTTGGGGTTGTTCTGTGTGTTCTGTGTTCAGTGTTGGGGTGTTCTGTGTGTTCTGTGCTCAGGGTTCCACGCTGCAGAGATCCAGAGCCTCTGGAAAGGCATGTGGCCGCCCCGGGGACGTGCGTCCATGCCATCCAGTGAGCCCCATGATCTGATATATATATAGAGCCCTGACTCAGATCCAGTAGTATCTGCCCAACGCTTAGTGGACGCTTAGCGGTCTCCATTCCAACAGAGGTCTAAGGTTACAGGCCTTTTAATAACCCCCTACCCACCCTCCCGCCATGAAGACAAATATTACTTATTGTGAGCAAAGTTAAACCCCCCCAAAAACCAAAGTTCCTCTTGGTGAACTGTGTGTACTGTGTGATCAGAGGTGTAATGTGTAATGTGTGTCTTCTCTCGTCCGTATCTGAAACACACGCAGTGTCCGTCGGCGTTCCAAAAAAATAAACCACCATTCTCATTATTCCTCTTTCACCTTCCATCTTCATCTAAATTGTAGTTTCACCAAAGGCGTTGATGTAAGGTAGTTAAGGTAGTTAGCCTGACCAGCGGTGATCCAGTTGACACATAGACCCGGGGGGCGGGGGGGGGGGGGGGGGGGGGCGGTAATGCGAGGTATTGGAGGGAAAGTCAGCTGACACCTCACCGGTGTGATGTCACGGCCGTCGGAGCACAGAGGATCAGTATCTCGCCCGTGTGTGCAGGCGAGATACTGCGCGTGCAGCCAGGGGGGCCGTCCGGAAACGCTCCACGTGGGGGCCGTGTGACACAGCGAGGGGGTTTCGTCTGACATCACGAGACCGGCAGTGTGACCGGACGTCAAACCCAACCTCGTGGAATCATCTGGGCTTTAGTCAGAAAAGATACAGCTGCTTGTGTTCAATATTGTATTTTGTAAGGTTCATGATATATTTAAACTTATCTAACTAATACAACAACCTAAAAATATATAAATTAATAATATAATAGTCCTGGCTGTTTTACTGGATAACAATGAACCGCGTTTTCAACCACGAAGTTTGAGTACTTTGCGTTCCTTATCCTGTTTTAGAATTGATTTTATAGAATGAAATGCAAGACTTTAGGAACAGATTACCTGGACTTACAGGTGAGGCACAGATGTTGCACTGGGACCTGTTATCAGCTCTGGGGGAATCTGCCATTAGGCAGCATGGCTAAACTGAGGCCCGGCTTAATCTTTTGTTTAGAGCTATCAGTATGTCTCCCAGAAGACAATAGGATTACAGGTCCCTCCATGCTGTCAAACTGTCACTGACACTAAAAGATATGGAGATAACCTATCTGCCATGATCTCATTAGAAACTGTTAAACTGTTCCCGACATATGGCTAATGTACTGTTAATTGCAGGTGAATGTAATGACTAACGACAAGGATAATGTCTTCGGTTATTTAGACCAAAAACATTTGGACAATACACTTTGGGCTCTTCCCAGACAGTGCGTGACTAGTGCAACTGAAGCGCCCAGACACTACATGTTTCAGAGTTCCAAACTTTTGTAAAGTTTGTCATAGCAACTTAACATAAATGCGACATAAATCTTCTTGAACTAACAAAGGTAAACGCACGCACGCACACACACACACACACACACACACACACACACACACACACACACACACACACACACACACACACACACACACACACACACACACACACACACACACACACACACACACAATCACACACACACACACACACACAGTCTTCGCCCCTCTATACAGTTAGAATTTACATCGGGCACTCCACTTTCACAGGCTCTAAACCCCAGCGCCATTATTTCACTCATTTTCATCACTATGGTTGTTTATGAGCAAACAGAGCCTTTAATGAGCTGAGCCACCCTGCCTGGGCTGGGGGCCTAAGAGGGCCCTTACGATTCATCAGCTGTGGCACAGAGGAACACGCCCCAGCCTGTGTGCTCAAAGCACCTGGGGGATCTTTTTTTTCCTTCTTCTTCTTCTTCTTCTTCTTCTTCCCCCGGGGTGGGATTCAGTTTCATCAACAGGATTAGCCCCTCGTGGGGTCCGTTCTTGGCATTAAGATCGGAATCTGTCCTGACGTTTCAGCCGTGGCTCTGATACTGTGGAGCTCTGCTCTAATTGTCGACCATGTCGGCCGGGGCGGTCCAGCGCGGCGCTCAACAAAGGCGGGCGGTAAACACTGCGCTCCGGCGGGCGGGTCGCGGCGTGTGGACAGAGAGGGGGAGAGGGGCCTGGTCTCTCCAAGCGTCCCAGAGCAGTGGCATCCGCGGGGTCAGACAAACAAGCAGGGGGGGGGCCGAGGCTTAATTACAGCAAATAAAGATGCACAGCCACTGTTTGGACGGGGGACAAAGATCTAGGGGGCCGCCGGTGTTGTTGGGGGGCCATCTGTGGCTTGTCTTTCTCAGGGCGACTGTGGCCGAAGCGGTACGAATGCAGACAGGTTGTCTCAGGAGCTCAGCTTGTAAGCGTGAGCGTTGAGGGTGTTGCGTTGTCCTTAGTAGGTTCTGCCTTCCCCCGTCATACTTTTATATGTGAAGCATGACAATGTTCAATGTTTCCTTTTGATTCAAGACAAGCAGAAGATGTTGTAAGCACAGGGGTCTGGAGATAAGCCAGAGAATAGTTTACATAACTGTTTAACTTTTCAGGGAACAAATTAATTAATTGCAAATTAGATATGGTTAGCTAGACCATTTAGGCTAAGATATCCTTTATATTATGGTATGGCAGACAGAGAACCCAGAAATAACCAGAGCTTTGTGAATTAATCTGATGCATCTCTGCATCCCAGAAAGACATAGGCCCTATACCATATTTGTCAATAAAATGTCATTTTGATCAACATACATCTATTCTCAGACTTGTTGGTCAGCAACATGCGATCAAATGCGGCTTTGTAGAGAGACATAATGTAGCCTGTGACTGTGAGCGTCTTGTGACGGTTAACGTCTCCACCGCCGCTGTGTTTTTGTAGAGAGACATAATGTAGCCTGTGACTGTGAGCGTCTTGTGACGGTTAACGTCTCCACCGCCGCTATGTGTTTAACTTCAGTCTGTCCCCAGAGAGCGCGACCCTAAAGGCATAGGGGGATTACGCACATGGACAATGGGGGGATTTGATCGGTCGCTCGCGGCGAGATCTCGCACGTGGGATCAGCGAGATCCAAACCATTACTGTTGGATCGGATCTCAAATGTCACCCGAACAGCGTCGCACGGACCAGGATCATGTTGCAAACCCGAGGCTTGTCTCTGTAACACCTAGTCTACACGTCAAATATATTATTCCCAAATCTAATAATACATCAATGAATAGGCCACGTTAAATTAACTGTTCACTAAGATGTATTAGGCGAACGTAGTGTAGCCATGCATATTATCTTACCAGTGAAGTGGCCTTTGAATGTGCTTTGTAATGTAGATGTTCTTGAACAAATAGAGTAGACCGAGAAATGGAGGCAGTTCCTCTCTCGTCCACAAGATGGCGGAGTTCAGTCAGCAGAAAGTCCCTCCAACGCCAACTGACTTTATTTTACACCGTCCAGAATGAGTTGTAATAAACAGCGATTAGACAACGACAAATAAAGTAACACATGACGAAATCCGTTGGAATCCAATCGTTTTTATTGTTTAATTTCGAAGTTATTAACTGCCTTTCTCCTTAACATTTCACATTATGAATCTTGTCTGCGGACACCTACGCTTATTTTACACTTAAAGACGTTTCCAATTATTCCATTCCATCAAGATAAACGCGCTGGTGATGACGTTTTCTCCGACATGCAGATCCAGACAGTCGGTCTAATTCTTCTCTCGTTAGCCTTAAGGCGGTCGCTCTTCTGACACATCATCCACCACATCCCTCACCGCTGAGTTAATCGGCTGCACATGAGATGTTGTAAACAGGGGCCAAGTGGAGACCTGCACATCAGCGGCGGACAACACGGTGCTCTGTGCCTGGTGTGTGGTGTGTCACTCGTCTGTCTGGGGGCCCTACAGGGCCACCTATGGGTGCTCTACTCTTACATTATGAAACGTAAACATATTCCCCCTCGAGTCTCCACCGTCAGCTGCGTGGATTAGACACACAGAACCAGAGACACACGCACACGCACACAGACACACGCACACAGACACACGCACAGGCACACAGACACTTACTGTTAGAAACCCTGTTGCTGTTAGGACCACTGCTTAAATCACGGGTAAGAGTTTTATCACTGTGTTGGGTTTCAGGAATGAAGCCGCAGACAGACATCTTGTTTGTTACTTTATTTTGTGTGAATAATCACTTTAGTTCGACGTGATGTGAACAACTCTGCGTGGAAGCGTAAAACTCAACCACACATCTTACAGTCAACCCGAGGAATTCTTCTTGGAAAGAAAAACCTAATATTGAATATTGAAAATGGTGCCAGTGAACATTTTACATGATTGGTAATTGGTTGCATTTTGTAACTATTATCGGAAGACCAAACGTTATGGCAGATGCTAAATACTAAACAGATGTTTTACGCACTATATATAATGATATAACTTTAACACTCTCACATAGCAGAGATGTGGATGTCATTCAACAACAACAGATTGTAGTTGTTTATTTCATTTCAATATAGCTGTCCACCATCAAAACAACTCTTTGTATTCCGTCTCTTTTGGATGCATCAATGTTTTCACTCTCCTCTCATGTATTTTCCTTTTTCCTAAATTCTGTTCCCAGACGGACGACCGGGAGCCTGTAGACCAGTAGGCCCGGGTTAACCTCACTGGGAGCCAGCAGACCAGTAGG
>NW_028177797.1:10000-17549 GCF_964030765.1 Micromesistius poutassou | reverse complement strand
TGTTCTACCCAAATTCTACCAACACGTTTCCTGCCCCACAAGAGGAGATGGGACCTTAGACCATGTCTACACTAAAGTCAAAGAAGCATACAAGGCCCTGCCTCTCCCCCACCGGGGTCAGTCAGACCACGTCTCTCTGTTTCTCCTACCTAAATATCACCCCCTCATCAGTCAAGCCCTCAGTCAAGTCAGTGACGGTTTCATCACACTGACTGGACTGACCTCGCTGCAACAGACACAGTAGACCCACACACAGACACACTCGACTCCTACACCTCCTCTGGTTTGGATTATATCAAGAATAACCTAAACGACGTTACCACCATAAAGCAAATGACAAGCTTCCCTAACCAGAAGCCGTGGATGGACGGGCAGGTCCGCCTTCTGATAAAGCCACGCAACATGGCCCTCAGGTCAGGGGTAGGGGTACAGCTAGGGCCGACCCGAGAAGGGGCATTAGGAGGGCTAAGCACAGCCACAAGCTAAAGGTTGAGGAGCACTTCAGCAACTCTGACCCCCGGCGCATGTGGCAGGGCTTGCAAGCCATCACAGACTTCAGACCCTCTCATGCCGCCACCCTGTCCACCGACCCTTCCCTTCCAGATGACCTCAATAAGTTCTATGCTCGTTAGACGGCAACAACCATGAGACGGCCACCAAGGCCACTCTCCCTGCAAACCACACGCCCCTCACACCCTCCCCTGCAGAGGTGCAGGCAGCACTGAGCAGAATCAACAAACGCAAGGCTGCTGCCCTGATGGCGTCCCCGGGCGTGTGCTCAGCACCTGTGCAGAGCAGCTGACCGGGGTAGTCGTACGTAACGCAGAGGTCATAACGAACACGCCGAGTCATCACTAAACCATGCCTCTGTGTGGGGGTGCTGGCCACAGGAGTTTAGGTTAAATATTGATTTAAGACTCCTTGTTTTATTGGATGGCTAAATGGCGTCTTATAAAGCCATTATTACTCTGGCCTACTTATTGCTTTCTTTACATATTCATGCTGCTAAAGTTGTCTTTTGCAAAACCTATATTTTAAGCACATGGAAGTGCACAACTCAGAAAAGTTAGTTTTAAGGAAATGCAGCAAGAATATTTTGTATCTATATATATATATATATACACACACATCCATTTAACTCTTCTTTTTGTCCTTTCCATACTGCCGGAAGCCTCAGTATATGGCATACAGAGATAGAAGACTCTTCCTCTTATGGACTAGTAGTGACATGGGGCCTATAGGTATAATCTATTCAATCCAACATCAGGATACTACAAATGCCGTGACGGTTGTGTGAGTACAGACACCCCCCCCATGCGATTGAGCATTTTATAATTCAGTGCTTGGCTCAAGGGCACTTGGTCAACAAGGAAATAGAATTTTATAGCAAGCAGTGGATCTGCAGATTGACAAATGGGGTGTGGGATATTGTGTGGCATACACTTGTGTGTATGTGTGTGTATATATATATATAACCTAGTGCAAGTGGGTGTGTGGGGGCGGGGGTTGTGGTGGTTCTGGCGAGGGCTGCTGCCGGACTCTGATGGTGTCCAGCTACAGTGTGTCCCTGTGATGGATGAAGCTTAGCCACTCCGCTGGCTCTCTAGTCGCTGTCGTTCCTTTAGTGTGCCACATGCACGCTCACGGCCTTGAGCACGGCTAAACAGGTGTCAGATTCAGAGCGTGGTGTGATCTATGAAGAGAGCGTGTGTATGTTTGTGTGTGTGTTTGCAAGAGTCTTCGTTTGTGTGGGCGAGTGTGTATGTGTGCATGTGTGTATTTGCGACAGCCTATGTTTGTGTGCGCAAGTGTGTGTGCGCATGCGTGTGCGTGGGAGTTTGTCTGACAAGCAAATTCGTGCATCTCTTTAAATGCTGATGTCTACGACTTGCATGTGAACGTTGAAACTTTTAAAAGTCAACACTTTTAAATGTAAGGATATTAGTACTGACCGTAGCAAATGCTACTTCCTAACGCCGTCCACAAAGCATTTTGTAGACGGCCTTAAGAAACCCCATTGGCTACGGTCCGAATCCTTACTGCGCCTTACTGGAGCCCAGTCAGCAAATACTTAGCGGCTTTCTTCTCCAACCCCCATACGGAGGATGGGGCTGTATCTGTTGCTGCGACCCCCTCACAGCATGGCTGCCAACCCAGATATGAACACATGAACGACCCCTTTCCTATGAGCCCAGTCAACATCCAGAAACCCCACGTCCACAGATGACCCTCGCTCCAGAGTGGACGCTGTCCTCCTCAGCGACTCAAAGTGTGTGTGCTGAGCGGATCCTGCTCACAGCGGAACTAGCAAAGTGTTGCATAAGCCACGCTTTATGACAACGTGGCTGGGTGGAAGATTTAGTCAGCAGGACAACGGTTAGAGAATGTTTGAGCAACATGGGTGGCATTGGTTGGCCTGGGTGGCATGTGTGTGTCTGTGTGTGTTTGGGTTGTGAGAAGCGTGTGTGTTTGACTGAGGTGAGTGTGAGGGTTAATCAGCTCGTATCAGCCCAATGATTCTGCCCTCTCGCTCAACTCTGCATACTCCTTTCAACCTCTGTGTAACTATTTCACTATGTTTATTTATGTTCCCTGAATAAATTCTTCAAATTCTCCTCCAAGATGCAATTTTATGTTCTCTTACCACACATATTTAAAAGAGGAAGTTGGATTTCTCTTCGGCGAAAAAGTACAAAGAAGTAGTAGAATTTATGCAGAAAATCAATAAAATATGAGTCGTATTAGTGCAAATGTTAATGCAAAAAAATGATGTTGGGGGGGGGGGGGGGGACGTTGACATTTGGCTAAATGGCTAAGAAACGTTGGCTGAAGGTCTCAATAATAAAAGGGTTGGCTAAATGAGTGTTTGATAGTCGGGCCAGGGAGGTCACGAGGTTCATGGTCTTCACCCTGCTGTCAGAGCTATGCGTGTGCAATGATGGTCGCGTTTTTTTTTTTGTTGATCTTCCAAACTTCATTTTAGCCTCCAGGGGCTCATATTTGATCAAGTTATTGTTCAAATGATTATTAGAAACCATACAACGTAAAGAATCATTTTGGCCCTTTTTTTTTTAAACCATTTTGCTTGGTTTTTATTTGTCATTTACCTTAATTAGTTAGAGTTAATGAAGGACTCTCATGAAGTTGTCGCACGAGAAAGAAGAACAGGAAATTAAAACCTTAAAAAAGGAAGCGATAAACACTATGGTTCTTAAGGACTTCTTGATTTAATTGTACACATATTGCTGGACTGCTTTAATCCTCAACTGTGTGTCAAATTCAACTTAACATAAAACAAACTCTAGGTTTAAAAATACTAAGGGGGAAGGGGGAAAAGGTCACACAAAATGGTCACATAAAATGTTTGTGTTCACAATGTGAACCAATTACAGAAAGATCTGTTGTCGACTCTACAGCGAGAGAGCTTCCTTATCAGACCCGCTCAGACACATTTATCTTCCCAGTGACTTTCGGTTGGCTGTGACGAACAAAATGCCATCCATTGTCTGTGTTAGTTTCTGAAAGGTTATTCAGGATGTTATTATCCAACAGCCTCGGGATAGCCGTGCCTTACCGTCCAACATGGCTGCCGCGAGGCTAGCTTGATGAGTTGCTCTGTTGTCTTCTTCTTGCCTCAAGAGCACTGGAATGCTGGCCAAGACACTGCTATATTTTTTATTTTAATTTGGTAAAACAAGATGGATGTAGTGAGAGAGAGCTAGGTTTATGAAGGGTATTTAAACCCATAAAAATTATGTAAATTCTCACACATTCGATTTTTTTGGATATGGAAAAAAGTTAAGTTAAAGGAGAATTGTTAAAGAAAATTATTGTTTTCCTGAGGGTATGTTGAGGGAAGTAAAAAACCTGATGAAAATTGAATTGACCAAGCCAGAGATCTGCACTGGCTGCCGGCGCTATAGAATAGCTATAACGCTGAGCTATGGGGGAAAGCTCTCTCTGCTTTTGGGGCTTCTAAACACATTCAGAAAACTATTCCAAGACCTATGTTACACAAGTTGGTTCCTTACGCGACACCTCCGTGCTTGTTTAACTCAAATAGTGTGGCAAAGCAGTATAAACGTTGTGTTTTTGCATGTACACACTCACCACAGATTACCCCGTTGACATATCCAGAAAGCCCTTACTAGCCGTTAGCAGAACAGATGCATCCCAATTTTCATCGTTTTTTTACTTCCCATAACATGGGGTGACCCTCAGGAAAACGATAATGGGGTTAAAAATCGCCGGAGTTCTCCTTTAAGTATTATTAGAAATAATAATACTAGAAGTAGTATTACAGACATTCTGCAATAGTCCATTTATGACATGACAAGATAAGATTAATATCTGCAAGGCTGACAGGTAACTCTAGCAGTTTCTCCCATGTAAATATGTACACCATGTCAATATGTACATTTGCAAATGCAATAGGTAGATGGTTAATACGCAGACCCAAGACCCGATGCCTATGGACTACCAAGTTTGATTCACTATTTAATCCTATAGCAGACAGGTTTTTATCTAAAAGGGACTCACAGTGAATAAGATACGGGACCTTTAGGAGCAGGTGGGGGATGTTATCCCAGACCTTTTGGCAGTGGACACCAGCCGCTACACAACCCTTTTCCATTCAAGCTTTTAGGCTGTCTGGTTTTGTACGTTTGTTGTTGTTGGTGGTGTAACCCCTTTTTGGCAACATCTCAATGGCCCTTGAAAAACTGTCAGGGATTGGGCTGTATAATCTGTTATTAATCATTAATCTAAAAACATTGTGCACCCCACTCCTATGGAACATGTGTGCATATTACCGCCTCTTACATGTGAGCAAGAAACTGGATTAAAGTCACCCACTGTGACTGAAAACATGGGTCCCAACAGTTCTCCATTAGTGCTCTACAACAGGCTTTGTGTAGGCTTTCAGAGAGAGGGAGGGAGGGAGGAATTGGAGCAGATGCAGAATGCAAAGAATGACCTCCTTTTCAAGACTCAAGTTCTTACTCCATTTTGTCAACACCTGTGACCCCAATTCCCCCAAAACTGTGTGGTTTCGTTTTACAAAATCATTAATTATCCCCAAAAACTGCATGTGGTGTGCTTTCCTTTTAGCACTCCCAAATGAACAGATTTATAACGCGTCTTATCTTCATCGTTGTACCGAGCGTCTATTCAACACTGCAGGAGACGCAGCCCTTGGGATATTTCTCAACATGATGGTTATTATTCTGGGTTTGAGCGATGGTTGGATTGCTAAATAGTATGCATTTGCTGATCCTGTTTAGACAGGGTGTTTTGAAATTCTGGTATATAGTGATCAACATGGGCAGTTGTGTCTGGTGGCCACCAGAAGGAAAACAGTTTACCACTTCATAATCTGAGATGCAGCATTTCATTACACTTACACACGTCTCTGGTTTTAAATTGGTTCCCATGACAACATGTGTATGCCAGAACCATTGTCAGATTGCCAGCAAGCCATTACTCTCAATTTTATTTCATGGTTTAATTTTATCTAGAAAATATCTTTCACACAAGCCCACACACACACACACACACAAGCCACACACACACACACACACACACACACACACACACACACACACACACACACACACACACACACACACACACACACACACACACACACACACAGCAACTACTCTGGTGAGCCTGTCTGGATAGCCATCTGGTAACTACTGTGATAGACTTACCTTCTGACATTCTTCAAGTGAAAATCTGGCCTTTCTCACAACATGTGCTCCTTTTGCATGTGCTCAATTGAGGTCTGATTAGCATGCCTAGTCATTTCCCATAACAAAAACCACGTGATCAATTTGGCCACATGTGATTGGCTGAATGATATACACTTCAGGAAGTGTGTATGGGGTGCAGTACCCCCTGGGGGGGCGCTCATGAACATTTAGACAATGAACTCCACTCTGCTACCTTGTGGGCCAAGTAAACAAAGAGTGGGGGGCAGGTCAGGGCAGCCTCCTGAGCTCATTAAAAAATTAAAAACGGTGCAGGGCCCAGGATTTGGAGCACCATCCCAGCCCCATCCCGTTGGTGTGCTACCCATGACTGGGCCCCACAAACCCACATCTGTGAGGACACACACACACACGTTTTCTTTCCGATGAGATTGGAGTTTAACATAATGGCTCTTCTCCTCCATAAATAGATCTGGTGCATTTATCTGCTCTGCTGAAAATACCAGAGAGTTTATTATAATACATACAAGGCCTTCAATTCTATTTTTTCTTCAAAAAATATAGGCCTTCAATTCTCGTCGTCATCCATTACCAAATGGCGCCATGGAAGGGACCGCTAACAGACTGATGCCAACATGTTTATACACCACTATGTATTGGGTCGGTACGCGACAGTCTTAGCCTGGCTTTGCTGATGTGTCACTCTGTATATCCATTCCTCACCCATATGGCACACAGGGACACCCCTCCCCTAAGGCCTGAGGGGCACATCTTGGGCATCCAAGCGTGACGGCTGACCTCGCGGTGGTCCTCTGCCACCCAGACCATGGGCGAGACGTGGAGAGGACCCAGCGGGGGGGCTTCACCTCCAGACATGTCTGGCTGGTTTCGGAGGTGGTGCTTGGGATGTATTTTCGTCTTGGTCCTCAAGAACCTTGCGTGTTGTGATGCATGCGCGCAATGGGTTGACCGAATAGCGTTTTGGCCAATAACGTGCAAGGAGACGGCTGTGCAGCTTATTTTTATTCTGTTTCGGTTGAACATCAAACGTGGTGACCGCTATTGACTGTTTCAGAAGGTAAAGCCTTTCTCTGTATTATTATTTTATTTTTTATATTAAAATCAAGTCAAATTATTAGGATCGTAAAATTCCATTACCCTTTATTTTATATTTGTAATGCCATGTTTCTTATCGTGGAGGAATTGTACATGTGGCCATTTGGAAATGTTGAAATTCTCAGGAAAAGGTTGAAATAGGGGATGAAAAATCCACCAACTAATTTCACCCTTACCGTGTGATTAAACTGCACTTGTATGTGTTACACACATTACACTTGTGTGTAATGGACATACAAATGCAATGCATATTGTATGCAGAGCAGTTAAAATACATGGTTACTTTGCACATGGATATTGACGAGAATAATTTGACAAGACAGATTATAAAAATATTATGTACTTTTGATGTTCCTTCAACCAAGGTGGCTTTGGGACAAAAAATATATACTTCTTTAATATATACACACACATTTGAGAACTGCCATGGAATGTTCTTTGTGGTACAAAGCAGAAGAAGCAAAAATATGTTATTTTCGCTCAAAGGTTCAAACGGTATAAACAACTATAGGTTTTACAAAGCAATGCATCAGATCATTACTGTAGTACTGTAAGTGTAATAGTTGCATCATTATTACAGGAGCATTGAAACATAAATACTAAATACAATTAGTCACAATGTCAAACAAATGTGACATTTTTATAGTTTTTAAAACAATGAGAAGAGAAGTGGAAGAATCTCCTCTAATGTATTACTTTAGGGAACAGATACCCCTAAAGCC
>NW_028177797.1:0-5000 GCF_964030765.1 Micromesistius poutassou | reverse complement strand
TAGTAGAAGGTGTGGTTGTGGTTGAAGTAGTTGTAGAATTGTTGAGTCCTTACATGTCAAGTTGTGCATGTCCACTATCTCAATTTCAGCAGACAGATGATTGGCAGAAGGTGAATTTTAAATGTTTTCCTTTGAAATAAACTGCACTCATAAGGAACATTGTGTGTACAAACGTAATGCCAATATTCTAAATAATTGTAATCTAGACGCGCTGTTAAGCACCTTGAGATTGTGCGAAAATTAAAGGTGCAATACACAATGTATTATTATTCTTTCTTAGATAATTCTTAGATAATGTGTGGAAACAGTGCACTCTAAATCATGTATGTTTCACAATCTGACTCAAACACTACAGGTTATTTACTTCTTTTTTTTTAACAATTTAATACATACAAGCTGCATAATGCATGTTCAATGTGAATTTCCCAACTATAGTCATAATAGACAATACCAGGTGGCTTTTAGCCAACATATTGACCACATTATTAAAACAGGATTCAGTCTGCAAAGTTACGACACCCAACCTTACCCCTTATACAAACAAAACCAAACATGTCTTCATCACTGCATATGTCTTGCCACAGATCCAACATGATCAAAGACTTGAAGGACGAAAAATAACAATATAGATGTCTATTTTGTATCCAATTCTATCCCAATGTCCACAGTCTACCTGTAGGAATGAACCCGCTCCTTAATGACATGTATCTAAATTCACCGTCCCTTTGGAAAAGTCAGCAGCTACCTCTCTGGTTTCTCCTTTATCTTTAGCGCCCAACTAGATGGCAGCTCATCTGAACAGGAGCGTCTTTGAGTCACATGGAAGCAGATGACACTAAACAGAACAATCTTTTTTTGTATTTAGAAAACACTAACACCGTTTTCATTTTGTATGCATTTTGCACACAAAAAAGGCATTTTAATTATTTGTTTTATTTAGAAATCTAGAGGGAAATAAAAGGTCTTATATGGAGCATTTGTCTCTTCCAGGACATCATCAACTCGATGAGCAACAGCCCGGCCACCAGCAAGCCGCCGGTGACCCTGAGGCTGGTGGTGCCGGCCAGCCAGTGCGGCTCTCTCATCGGGAAGGGAGGCTCCAAGATCAAGGAGATGAGAGAGGTGTGGGAGGACAGCGTCGTGATCACAACAACCCTCTTGTTCTGCTGCTCTGTCACTAAAATGACTGGCTTACAGTGAAAGCCATTGCTATTTCTTTCCGAGGGTAATTTAGAATGAATTCACGTTAAATGAAGTTCAGATAATGACATCACATTCCATGTATTTAGCTGACTCCAGAGATAGAGAAAGGTTTCTGAAAACAAAATGCCACGGGCCAAGATGCAGTCTGAACACATTGAGATTCTATAGTCTGTGACGGAAGACGTGGAGGGTTCCTGCTGTCCTGATGTCAGTGGGGGGGTTCCACCGCTAAGGAGTCAACACAGAACACCATGGGGATTGTGTTCAGCAGCAGCTGGGCCCGTGGTAGTGAGGGAGTGGGACGCCGTTTGGCAGTCGTGCAGCATCGTGGACGCGCTGGGGGGGGTGGTTTGACCACGTTCTGGAGGTAGGATGGGCCTGAGCACTTTAGGCAACTACCAGCGGCTTCATGTTATTCAAGCAGCCGCCTGCAGCCAGTGCAGCGTGCCGTGGAGCAGTGCAGCGTGGGAGAACGTGGGTGTGTTGGAGACATGCCGGGCTGCTGCGTCTAAACGGAAGACGACCAGAGCCTGAAACACAACCCGGGGTTGCCTTGAGGGTGAGGAACGGACGTATCCACCACCTCGCTGTCCTACAGCAGGACGCTGCAGGAGCAGAGCCAAGCCAAGGACAGCCGGTCATCCAGGGTCACACGCAGCTGGGCGTCGGAGCAGGAGAACCCACAGAGCTGTCAGTATCGATGTGAAGGGTGTGGAGGCCTGAAGAGCAGCTCGCTGTGGTGCAGGGTAGGCGGTGTGTGGCCGTACGCTGAGACCACGCCCCACACAGAGGGTCACGCTGAGACGTGAAGAAGAGGGAATGAGTCGTTATTAAAGGCTGTGTGAGGGAATGACAGAGCCCAGTGACTCTGTGTGCATAGTGTATAAGTATATGTTAGAGACACACAGATACTCACAGGCACAGTCTACCACACACACACACAAACACACACACACACACATCTGGTTTCAACGTGAAAAAATATTAATATGATGTTTTTATGCTGCTGAAGTTCCAATCAACTTGATAATCACCTGACACACACGTCTTTTACACACCCACGCACAATCAGGCACCTCACACACAGACACATTCTCTCTCTCACACACACACACACACACACACACACACACACACACACACACACACACACACACACACACACACACACACACACACACACACACACACGATGTCAAGAAGAGATGCTCAGAAGTGAGCTGGGAGCGGTCTACAGTAGAATTGGTCTCATACAGTCAGACATTCTGCGCATTCCACTCACTAATAGCAGGATGGCTAAGGCCTTTCTAACACATTACACTCAATAGCTCTTAAATCGTACTCTTCAACACACCTTTACATACCTTAACACACTGTTTCCAAACCTTTTTTTTTAAATTACAAACCATTGCGACCCAATTCAAAATAGTACAATACTATCAAAAACATGCTTCTTGTTTAAAGTTGTTTTAAATGCCGAACAGGTAGGCTTGTGTTTAAGGGCAGCTATTGTTATCAAACAGTCAATCAATCAATCAATTAGAACAGTCTAAATTAATCAATTCATTAACCACATAAGATAAGTTAAGATTAAACTTTATTAATCCCCCGGGGGAGAAATTCGGGTGTTTCAGCAGCAAGAAGTAAGACAGAAACTGTAGTGATAGATGCCAAAACATTTTTTTACATACATTTATTTGGCGACCCAATTAAAATGGTGGGTCGCGACCTTTGGGAAGGACTGCCTTAACACCCGTCCCCTCTCGTTGGCTGCAGTCGACGGGGGCCCAGGTGCAGGTGGCGGGGGACATGCTGCCCAGCTCCACGGAGCGCGCCGTCACCATCTCCGGGACGCCAGAGGCCATCATCCAGTGTGTCAAGCAGATCTGCGTGGTCATCCTGGAGGTAGGGCGCGTTCCCCTCCGGTCCGCGGTCCACAGGCTGTCTGTCCGTGCGTCCAGGTCACGTGTCCGGCTGCCAGTGAAACTAGACCGTCCCTATCTTTAGAACGTTCATGAGCAGCAAAGGGACGGAGTAGAATAGAGCGGGAAAGCCCGTGATTGAGTGCGTCTGGCTCCGTCTGCTGCCCTTGAGGTGATCATTGGTGGTTTGATGCGTGTTATTACAGTAATAGCAGGTTCCTTGAATAGCAGAGCTGTCAATTAGTGCACCGCATGCAAGCACTTGGACATGATGTCCACTGCTTCTTTGATCGTTATTCATAATTAAAACACGCTTTTGTTAAATACTCCAATCCGTTTGGTCAATTATGGCAATTTATGGGCGGTTACTTCTGAAAAGCAGGCCGCTGCTATGAATAACAGACTCTTGCTATGCACACAGTTAATTGAAGAATGAAAAATCTTAATAGAGCCAGGGAACCACAAACCGTTTTTTTATTTTTGCTTTATACTTGTTTTTATATATTACATTATCGTGAATATAGTAATATGCCATTTTATCAGTTTCTCAAATAAGACAGTATTTTAGAGAAAACAGGTGTAAATCCTATGATTTAGCCTCCCCAAACACTCCGTAAACGTTGTAATCCTCTTAATCCTAGAACTGTCAGCCCCAAATAGTTTTTTTAAATCTCATAGTGTTTGAAAGCAAAACAGACTCAAGACCTGCATCCCCTGTCGGAGAGGCAGCTCACTGCAGAGCCAGTGGGTGTAGCTTGACTAGTCCAGCTCCACCGGTAGCTCCAGCTCCAACCAGACTCACTCATATAAAACAAGTTCCAGCAGTAGTAGCCTCTATCAGCAGCCCCTGAAGAAGCCTCTGGCGTCAAGCCTCTGGCATGATGAGATTTCCCCAGCATGACGGAAAGAGGAACAATGAAAGATACAAAACAACCAATAAAACCACACACGTGAATGTGCCCGATCCATACTTGAATCGGAGTGATCCATACTTGCGGAGTGACACAGCAACGGTCATTATTGAAAAATAATTGACCGCCGGAAGTTGGGAAGGCCCATGCAAGTGAACGGAGCGTTCCACAGCATTGAGAAGAGCCGTGTAACATTAATGATAGTAGTAGTGTAGCGTTAATGATCGGCTCGCTGCACGTTATATATAGCCCTTAATTATTTGTTAAGTGGAGCTCCTTTGCTTTCATAATTGTTCCGTTTCCGACTGTTGAAAAGGGCTTTAAGACAATCAGAGTAATCATACTTGTTGATGTTTCCGTTAATTGTTCAATACAATGTGGGAAATTCCAGGGCGTTCAGCGTGACCTTAAGCATCGTGTGTTAGCAGGCAGGCGTAGGCCTCCTGACGTATGCAGCAGTAGTAGCACCGTGCGTTTCAGTGTAATTGACGGGGATCTCTCGGCAGTTTGAGGCATAGTGATAGAATATAAAAAGAAACAGCATTGCCTCTGTCATTGCATTATGTTGTTCCTAACATATAGTGAACCTTCACTCAGTGACCTCTAACCTGAAGACCAGCTCATGAAGGACATTATGTTTGATCGTTCAGCAGAGCGATGTTCTTATGGCTCTGCTCCTTTCTCCTCAGTCCCCTCCCAAGGGCGCCACCATACCGTACCGCCCCAAGCCCGCCTCCACCCCGGTCATATTCTCAGGTGGCCAGGTAAGAGCCTCCACGGCCCCCCCCCTCCGTCACCCTGGTGTCCCCCCCCACTGTGAACCTGCAGCCCAGAGACACCAGCGGGACGCCATGGGTTCAGGTCCAGGTCCAACGTTCCAAACACTTCCCTTTTGGATTAAGATTAAGGATGGATAAAAGTAAAGTTTGAAATAGTAACATATAGGGGTAGGGGCTGTTTAGTT
>NW_028177798.1:0-15000 GCF_964030765.1 Micromesistius poutassou | reverse complement strand
CCCCCGGGGCCGGCGGGGTACTGCGACTCGTCCCAGTGCGTGGGCATCCCCTACAACGGACAAGGATACAGAGGTAAGCAGCGCCGGAGAACCCCCCTTAGAACCCTCTCAGAACCCCCTCAGAACCCCTCAGAACCCCTTAGAACCCCTCAGAACCCCCTCAGAACCCCTCAGAACCCTCTCAGAACCCTCTCAGAACCTCCTCAGAACCCCTCAGAACCTCCTCAGAACCTCTCAGAACCCCTCAGAACCCCTCAGAACCCCTCAGAACCTCCTCAGAACCCTCTCAGAACCCCTCAGAACCCTCTCAGAACCCCTCAGAACCTCTCAGAACCTCTCAGAACCTCCTCAGAACCCCTCAGAACCCCTCAGAACCCCTCAGAACCCTCTCAGAACCTCCTCAGAACCCTCTCAGAACCCCTCAGAACCTCCTCAGAACCCCTCAGAACCTCTCAGAACCCCCTCAGAACCTCCTCAGAACCCTCTCAGAACCTCCTCAGAACCCTCTCAGAACCCTCTCAGAACCCTCTCAGAACCTCTCAGAACCCTCTCAGAACCCTCTCAGAACCCTCTCAGAACCCCTCAGAACCTCTCAGAACCCTCTCAGAACCCTCTCAGAACCCCTCAGAACCCCCTCAGAACCCCTCAGAACCTCTCAGAACCCCTCAGAACCCCTCAGAACCCCTCAGAACCCCTCAGAACCTCTCAGAACCCCTCAGAACCCTCTCAGAACCCCTCAGAACCCCTCAGAACCCTCTCAGAACCCCTCAGAACCCTCTCAGAACCCCTCAGAACCCCTCAGAACCCCTCAGAACCCCTCAGAACCCTCTCAGAACCCCTCAGAACCCTCTCAGAACCCCTCAGAACCCCTCAGAACCCTCTCAGAACCCTCTCAGAACCCCTCAGAACCTCCTCAGAACCCTCTCAGAACCCCTCAGAACCCCTCAGAACCCCTCAGAACCTCTCAGAACCCCTCAGAACCTCCTCAGAACCCTCTCAGAACCCCTCAGAACCCTCTCAGAACCCTCTCAGAACCCTCTCAGAACCTCCTCAGAAAAGGTGAAATTGTGACATGCCATGAGTCAGTTGCAGAGGGCCCAGAAGGGCCTTTGTGATTGTAAATGTGTTTGAGATCTTAAACTTTATAGTTTGGAGATTAAACTTCTCAACAAAAGGCTTATTAACTTATAACTTACCTACAACCAACGGTATGGAACTAACCCCAGTTCATAGTGTGATACTAACTAACCCCTATGGTACTAACTTACCTTGGTTCATAGTAAGGTACTAACTAACCCTGGTTCATAGTAAGGTACTAACTAACCCCTATGGTACTAACTAACCCTGGTTCATAGTATGGTACTCACTAACCCCTATGGTACTAACTAACCCTGGTTCATAGTATGGTACTAACTAACCCCTATGGTACTAACTAACCCCAGTTGACAGTGATGATTGACATGTTGCTCGTAACACGCTCGTTGACACCACTTCCTGTTTGGCCTGTTTCAGGGTGATCGTAGTTACTCACTCTGTCCCTGCAACGCTTTCCCTCCAAAACACCAACCTGCCCCCCCCCCCCCCCCACTCAACCCCACTCAACCCACCCCCCCCCCCCCAACCCCACCGCCACACTCACACGCTCGCGCAACTGATCACGGATAACCAGCGACGGAGCGAAACCATTAACCCACTGAAAGAGGAGGATTACTAACATCTTAGGGAACGTCCGAGGCAATGGCGGCCATTTTCGCACCTTGACGCCGTTTTTTGCACCTTGACGCCATTTTTTGCACCTTGAGGCCGGCGAGCGGCGCAGAGCGGGGGAGACGGGAGCAGCATGAGTCACAACACCGACCGGCAGGTCTTACTAACACCGCGGTGGACATGGTACAGGCCGGGACCTCCGCAACACCACCTGGTCGCATCACCTCCGCCCGAGGCCACGTCATGTAAATAGAAACACTAATTCCTGGGCCTTGTGTACGCCGGGGGGGAATCGAACCCGCGTCCAACGCTGACCCCCCCCCCCCCCCCCCTTCCTAACATCGTGTAGTGCCGGGCTTGCATCGTAACCACCCCGCTGCTTGTGGAATGCCGACTCCTCTCCTCCGTCTCCACTTTGAGTCGATTCGACCCGACGTTGAAAAATAACCTTTTTTTTTAACTTTTTGTACGTTTTTTTTATTTTTTATTTGACTTACTAATGTACAAAGTATTGGGATTGTGTACTAATGTTTTTTTTTCAATTCAATTTCACTTTCAACTGTGTGTCTCTGTGATGAAACCCCTTGAGGTGGTTATTGATAGGATCTTCTTATTGATTATTGATTGATGATTATTGATTTAAATTGACTTGATTTTTTTGGGGGATTTTTTTGTCGACGCTTAACTGACAAAAAAGTGACGCCATCGCTCCTCGAATACGATCCTAACACAAAAGAAAAAGCGAAAGGGGTAAAAAGCACTCCGGAGTGCAGGTGCTGATGTTCCCCAGCTGTTTGTGATCCTGCGTCTGTCCGGCCAGCGGTCCCTGACACAACGCCCCCTGTGTGCGTGGCTGTAAACACGCTTCTGTTGTCCAATCCACCTCCTCTCTCTCCCCCCCCCCACACTCACCCACTCACTCCGACGGACGGACGGACAGACCAACGGCCGGCCCAGCCCAACAGCTACCGGGTGCCCGGCGGCGGCGGCGAGGAGGAGGAGGAGGAGGAGCAGCTGTCACACAACCTGCGTCTCAAGAGGTCTCTATCGAGGACGCCGTCCCAGAGGCGAGCGTCATAAGTCGGGCGGCGCCGCCGGCCGCAGCTCCTCGTGTCGTGGCGTTGTCGCTCCGTGTGTTCCAAACCTGTGACCGCTGTCTCCCTGTTACGTAATCGCTATCATAAGCTGCATCATTCCTTCATGCGTTCACCCGCCACAAAGACCGGGGTTTGATACCCTGAACCGCCTTCTGATGCCTCGAGGAAACCTCACGGGGTCGTTTTGGTCCGAGCTCCCGTGGTTTTTTTGTTTTTGGAGGAGGGGCTTAAGAGGGAGGGGGGGGAGGGGGAGGGAGGGGCGGGGGGGGCAGGGTTGGGTCGGGGGGTGGGGGGTGTGGGGGGGGTTGGAGCCAAACGCTTTTCTTGGACTGAAAGTCAATCGGACGAAAACATCCACAATATTTGGTTTCTAATTGGTTGTGTAATTGACTCATCCCGGGTTTATCAACGGGCAGTGCTGGGTCCTGCAGGCTTCATCGCTAAGTAAACAGGAAGAAGAGGGGAAACGACTTCCTGCTCCACAGGAAGTGGTCGTCGGCGAGAGAGAAATGTCTTATTCGTAAGTTGCCATGGTGATAAGTCCAAAATATAAAAGCCACACTCGTGGTTTCTTTCTACTTCTTTAACTTATATAGCCTTTTCTGTTCAGAGTGCCTTTACAGAGATTCACTTCCAGTAGGACAAGTTACACACCGCATAGATTTTGTATCTCGAATATTTATCATTTTCTTTTTTTTTTTTTTTATGCCGTCAAAAACACATTACGGAAAGGTGGAATTTGCATGTCTGTGGTGTATATTTAGTGTTACCGACCTCCTGTCGACCGCTCCTTCTAACCGGAAGAGAGTTGTTGCCGTTTATTTCAAATATCAAAATGCAGAGGGAAGCTGCTTGCAAGACTATGGATATGGAATTGCTGCTTGGTTTTGAACTGCAGATTGTGAACCCCACAGCCTTATTTTCTTATTTATTTCTGAAACAGAAGAGGCATTTTTCAATAAAACTACTGAAAATCAGCTGGCCTACGTGTCGTTATTCTCTCCATACAGGAACTATAGACCACACAATGGAACAAGTCCTCACTTGTGTTGACAGATTTCCGAATGTTCTGAATTTGGTGGACATTCCTGGTTATTCACTAAGGGGGAGAATTGTCTTCTGTAGACTTTTATAGTCTCTAAAACAAGTTAAAGATGGCATAGTGCTGGTTTAATAGCTAATACTGTAGCACTATAGCATTAGGCGCAAAATGGCAGCCCGGTACATTTAATAGAGAGGGATGTAGTGTCTGTGTGCTAAACTAATTGAACTATTGAACTACTGCTAATCCAAGCCTAACCTGTGCTAAAATGCCTCCTTAGCCCAAATTTAAATGATGTTTTCAGATGTTTTTCACCTGAATCATTGTCTAAATAAATAAACATGAACAAGTCTTCATCCTCATCACCAACATTATCATCATCTTGCATTTACAGACAAAAAGTCACACACACACACACACACACACACACACACACACACGCACACACACACACACACACACACACACACACACACACACACACAATGACACACACAGTGTCACACACACACACACACACACACACACACACACAGCCACACACAATGACACACACAGTGTCACACACACACACACACACACACACAGTGTCACACACACACGCACACATAAACGTAAATATTCATAACGTACACACACACACACACACACACACACAAAGACACACAGCCACACACACAGTCACACACACAAACACACACACACAGACACACAGCCACACACACACACACACACACACACACACAGTAAACATCTCAGGACTCGTCCAATTTGATTTGATTTGGATTTGGAGTAAAAGATCAATGGTGCTCCATTTAGTGACCCCCCCGCCCCCCCCCCTACTTTGTGGGTTCCCGGGCTCCGAGATGAGGTCACTTCTCCTCAGCAGTGAGTCACAGTTCCTACTGAATGGAAGCAATAGGAAACCAACGCAGACAGACACACTAACTCCACAAAAATGTTCCTTTTCACTGTTTACCTCTCACTAGTCATCACCATTAAGGCATTTAGCAGATGGCTTTATGCACAGCAACGCACAGGGAATCCAGAGGCAGGTCGTTAAGGAGCAGGTAGGGGTTAGACGGTACAGAGACAGGTCATTAAGGAGCAGGTAGGGGTTAGACGGTACAGAGACAGGTCATTAAGGAGCAGGTAGGGGTTAGACAGTACAGAGACAGGTCATTAAGGAGCAGGTAGGGGTTAGACAGTACAGAGACAGGTCATTAAGGAGCAGGTAGGGGTTAGACAGTACAGAGACAGGTCATTAAGGAGCAGGTAGGGGTTAGACAGTACAGAGACAGGTCATTAAGGAGCAGGTAGGGGTTAGACAGTACAGAGACAGGTCATTAAGGAGCAGGTAGGGGTTAGACAGTACAGAGACAGGTCATTAAGGAGCAGGTAGGGGTTAGACAGTACAGAGACAGGTCATTAAGGAGCAGGTAGGGGTTAGACAGTACAGAGACAGGTCATTAAGGAGCAGGTAGGGGTTAGACAGTACAGAGACAGGTCATTAAGGAGCAGGTAGGGGTTAGACAGTACAGAGACAGGTCATTAAGGAGCAGGTAGGGGTTAGACAGTACAGAGACAGGTCATTAAGGAGCAGGTAGGGGTTAGACAGTACAGAGACAGGTCATTAAGGAGCAGGTAGGGGTTAGACAGTACAGAGACAGGTCATTAAGGAGCAGGTAGGGGTTAGACAGTACAGAGACAGGTCATTAAGGAGCAGGTAGGGGTTAGACAGTACAGAGACAGGTCATTAAGGAGCAGGTAGGGGTTAGACAGTACAGAGACAGGTCATTAAGGAGCAGGTAGGGGTTAGACAGTACAGAGACAGGTCATTAAGGAGCAGGTAGGGGTTAGACAGTGCAGAATGGTTAGCGGTAGAGGGTGGACAGTGGGTACCGATTGGGGGAAAATAAAAAGATGATTCTTAATCTCTATTCAGGTTCAGATGCTCAGATGTCAACACACCTCAAGGCCCTCCGGCCCAATAGACCGTTACCAAACGCCCATGTCTCATAACACTCACTAGGGGTCCTGCTATGGACCAGCAGGGCGCTGGTACCAGTCTGCACTAGTTGAGTCCGCTACCCGTGCCCGGGTACACAAGAGGAGCAGAGGTCCTGGTCAGGTCACCCCTCCGTGGAACGGGCCAATCACCTGCTCCGCTTCCGCTGGTCTCGTCAGTCTAACGCCTGTCAGCTGTGTTGACCAGGGCTCACTCTCCTGGTCCGTTCTGCCCCTGGTCCGTTCTGGTCCTGGTCCGTTCTGCCCCTGGTCCGTTCAGGGTGAGTCAGTCTTTCCTTTGTATTCTGTGAACAGTATCAGCCTATATCGACTGTGTGTGTGTGTGTGCGTGCGTATGTGTGTATGTGTGTGTGCACGCGTGCGTGCGTGTGCACGTGCGTGTGTGTGTGCACGTGCGTGGGTGTGTGTGCGTGTGTGTGTGTGTGTGTGCGTGTGGCAGCATGGATATTTACTAGGTTGTCTGTTTGGTGCGATAGTGACATGTTTTAATCAAAACCCGTCTGGGCTGTAAAGCCGGTTTATAGTCGCTAGCGTCCAAGCAGAATGTTGTTAAACTGTGAGCTGGGAGAGCTGGGAAATACTGGCAGGACAGTCTAGTGGTGGTGGTCGAATCCCAGTGGAGGGCACTGGGTTCAATCTCCAACGTCCACAGCCTAACCCCTACCTGCTCCTTAATGACCTGTCTCTGTACTGTCTAACCCCTACCTGCTCCTTAATGACCTGTCTCTGTACCGTCTAACCCCTACCTGCTCCTTAATGACCTGTCTCTGTACTGTCTAACCCCTACCTGCTCCTTAACGACCTGTCTCTGTACTGTCTAACCCCTACCTGCTCCTTAATGACCTGTCTCTGTACCGTCTAACCCCTACCTGCTCCTTAATGACCTGTCTCTGTACTGTCTAACCCCTACCTGCTCCTTAATGACCTGTCTCTGTACCGTCTAACCCCTACCTGCTCCTTAATGACCTGTCTCTGTACTGTCTAACCCCTACCTGCTCCTTAACGACCTGTCTCTGTACTGTCTAACCCCTACCTGCTCCTTAATGACCTGTCTCTGTACCGTCTAACCCCTACCTGCTCCTTAATGACCTGTCTCTGTACTGTCTAACCCCTACCTGCTCCTTAATGACCTGTCTCTGTACTGTCTAACCCCTACCTGCTCCTTAATGACCTGTCTCTGTACTGTCTAACCCCTACCTGCTCCTTAATGACCTGTCTCTGTACTGTCTAACCCCTACCTGCTCCTTAATGACCCGTCTCTGTACTGTCTAACCCCTACTTGCTCCTTAATGACCTGTCTCTGTACTGTCTAACCCCTACCTGCTCCTTAATGACCCGTCTCTGTACTGTCTAACCCCTACCTGCTCCTTAATGACCTGTCTCTGTGCTGTCTAACCCCTACCTGCTCCTTAATGACCTGTCTCTGTGCTGTCTAACCCCTACCTGCTCCTTAATGACCTGTCTCTGTACTGTCTAACCCCTACCTGCTCCTTAATGACCTGTCTCTGTACCGTCTAACCCAGGGGTCGGCAACCCGCGGCTCTAGAGCCGCATGCGGCTCTTTAACGCCGCCTAGTGGCTCCCTGGAGCTTTTTCAAAAATGTTTGAAAATGGAAAAAGATGGGGTTTCTCAAGCCAGGTGGCGCATTAGACCAGGGGCTCATCTCCTGTTTCCAAAATGCATCACAAACTCTAGTATAATTTACTACACGCTTACTATCACAAACTCAAACGCGGGAAAATATAACGGCGCCGGGACGTGCTCTCGCTACAGGTCCACGGCACGCTCGTCTCCGGTGCGCGTCGCGGCAGCCGGGGCGGCGGCGTTGACGGCAGACGGCTGGTACGCGTCCGCCTACCGCCGTACCAAGGCGGGTAGCTCGGAGGAAGATTTGGATTATTACAACAACAACAACACCAACTATTTCGACGCTCTGATGTCACGATCAACCCAAAACGTGTCATCGCTCACCCAAGTTGTTTCTATTATCATTGCTACATTGTCTCCAGCATATGGCGCGATTATGGACAGTATATTTTATTAAACACTCAGCTTCTGGTTAGTTCAATTTTGAGAATAGATTAACGGCGATATTTTTTTTATCGCCCGATAAGAGTCTCGCGTTAACGCAGCACGTTAACGCCGATAACGGCCCACCACTACGCAAAATATTATGCTCCTGTGCCACCACGCTGAGAAAAAAAGACTGATGGACAACCACATAAGCCACATTTTACAAACAAACAACAGCCATGCGTGCGCCAATTGAGACGATCAAAAGGGTTAAAACAGCGCCACCTATACGCCTGGAACATGAAGTAGCGTGTTGAGTCGTATTGAGATGGATCCGTGTGGACGCAAATGTTCTTGAAACAATGCCAGGGAAAACGGAGAAAAAAAAGATCGTTTTGGTACGTGTGGACTTGGCCTAAATCATGAAGGCTCATTATGTATTTGTAGTTAATTTAGTCATTTTGATAAGCTAATATAGCTACTATAGATACATACAGCATGCGTTGCCTTCATTATAAGGGTTATATAAGGCTTTTAATTTTTTGCGGCTCCAGACATATTTGTTTTTGTTTTTTTGGTCCAATATGGCTCTTTCAACATTTTGGGTTGCCGACCCCTGGTCTAACCCCTACCTGCTCCTTAATGACCTGTCTCTGTACTGTCTAACCCCTACCTGCTCCTTAACGACCTGTCTCTGTACTGTCTAACCCCTACCTGCTCCTTAATGACCTGTCTCTGTACCGTCTAACCCCTACCTGCTCCTTAATGACCTGTCTCTGTACTGTCTAACCCCTACCTGCTCCTTAATGACCTGTCTCTGTACTGTCTAACCCCTACCTGCTCCTTAATGACCTGTCTCTGTACTGTCTAACCCCTACCTGCTCCTTAATGACCTGTCTCTGTACTGTCTAACCCCTACCTGCTCCTTAATGACCCGTCTCTGTACTGTCTAACCCCTACTTGCTCCTTAATGACCTGTCTCTGTACTGTCTAACCCCTACCTGCTCCTTAATGACCCGTCTCTGTACTGTCTAACCCCTACCTGCTCCTTAATGACCTGTCTCTGTGCTGTCTAACCCCTACCTGCTCCTTAATGACCTGTCTCTGTGCTGTCTAACCCCTACCTGCTCCTTAATGACCTGTCTCTGTACTGTCTAACCCCTACCTGCTCCTTAATGACCTGTCTCTGTACCGTCTAACCCCTACCTGCTCCTTAATGACCTGTCTCTGTACTGTCTAACCCCTACCTGCTCCTTAATGACCTGTCTCTGTACTGTCTAACCCCTACCTGCTCCTTAATGACCTGTCTCTGTACTGTCTAACCCCTACCTGCTCCTTAATGACCTGTCTCTGTACTGTCTAACCCCTACCTGCTCCTTAATGACCTGTCTCTGTACTGTCTGACCCCTACCTGCTCCTTAATGACATCTGAACTCACTCCAAGTCTCTTTGGATGAAAGCACTGATCTGATCTCTGATATGAGAGAGACGGGGCGGGGCGGGCGGGGGGGGGGGGTTGAGCTGACCCGCTGTAGGTGGGGTTGGGGGGGGGGGGGTGGTGGGGGTGGGGGGGTGGGTTGGTGATTGGTAACAGCAGTTCGGGTCATTGAGTCCGTCAACACAGAATTATCCCCGGCTTTGATGTTCCCGTAACTCGGGACAAAATCCACATCGTCAAACACGAAACATAACCGGTGAGATATGCTTTCATATCCCAACGAGACGCCATGTTGCAACAAGATCTAACATCTAGGTCTCTTCTAGATTTACGATACCTTCAGCAATTAAGCCGGGGATTGAAGACAATAGTTTGAAGTGGTACAAAGAACAGGTTCAAGTATTTCCCTTGCATACTTGAGTCCAGCATCTGGCTCTGACTCACCGGACGGGGGAAGCAACAAAAAACCCAGAAACACAGAATATCAATCTCTAAAGTCTAGAAGGTTCCCACAGTGAGGCGGCAGTAAAAATAGCCCGGGGTGACCCCGCGGCCCCTCGTTTACTTCTACACTGCGGCGCGTGTGCGTCCGGTTGTAGCGTGGCCCGTGTTTTCCACTAAACGGCGCGCGGCCATTTAACTCGACGGCGGCTGCTCCCCTCCTCCCCCTCCTCCTCCCCCTCCTCCCCCTCCTCCCCCCCCTCCTGCTGGCCGCTCCAGACCGCTGGCTTTAAAGACGCCGGTTGCCACGGAGACCCCGTCCACACAGTGCCGGCGGCCCGCTGAGAGTTCTGGAAGGACATTCGGAGGGTTTCCGTGGATACTACTACTGTATACGACCCCGGGGGCCGGCCGGGAGGAGGAGGAGGAGGAGGAGGAGGAGGAGGAAACTCCACGAGAGCGTGAGCAGACACTTTGGAGCGCAGCTGGAGCGCTCCTCTGGGCTGCGGACGGACCTGACGGACGGGGGGGGCTTCCACGGAACGCTCCGGAAGGAACGGCCCGTCCAGGCCCGCGCAGTCTGAAGGATGAATAATGACGCACGGACAGGAAGTGGTCTCCAGGACAGGAAGTGGTCTCGCGGTGACGCCAGCGCCATGGAGACGGTTCCCGCGGGGCGTGACGCCGAAGACGTTGCTTTGCGGCGTTGGTGTTTTGACCCGGCCTGACCTGACCCCGATGTCTCTTCTGAATCCGTCCGGCCGTGTCTCTCTCTCTCTCCGTCTCCCCCTGCGTCTGTCCAATCGCGCCGTCCGTCCGTCCGTCCCCAGGCGTCTCTGGCGAAAGCCGTCGTGAAACTCGCGACACCTTTCGCCACGTTCCGAAGTGTCCGTGCAATCGGCTCGTAAACAAAGAGTCTCCTGCGATGGAGGCGGGCCGCGCCCTGGGTGATCGCAGATGTGGCTCCGTCAGCTGTGTCTCTTTTATGGGATCGCTTCTCCTCACGAGGGCCGCGGCGTCAGCGCTGGTCCTGATCTGCCCGTTTATGGCGCCTTTACACGCGGGATCCAGTGCGTTAAGTCCCAGCTGTCTCTGACTCCATCTGAACGAAATGTGCGTGTGTGTGAGTGCATGTGTGTGTGTGCGTGTGTGAGTGCGTGTGTGTGTGTGTGCGTGTGTGCGTGTGCGTGTGTGTGTGTTTGAGGTTTTAATGGCGGACTCGTCGTTTACACCCGACCGGAAGACACAGGGCAAAACAAACAAGACGGACCTGGGGAGGGTTCACCGTCTGAGAGCGACAAAGACTCCTCTGTCTGTTCAAAACAAACTGGGAGCCATGTGTTCTGTGGGCCGCGATCACACACACACACACACACACACACACGCACACACGCACACACACACACACACACACACACACACATAGCGTCTCATAGCCCCATAGCCGACAGATTCAGTTCAACGTTTGGTTTGTAAACATCAAAGTGAGATGGAATTCCGCCGAACAGGATGTTCATAGGTGTGGTCCCCAAAGGACCCATGAATAGATAATCGTATAAATGAATATTTAATAATATTACATTAATTCAAGATTTATGGGACTGATTGTGTGGATCTGTACCTGATCCATGCTTGCATGACTAAATGAGAACCAGGCCTTCTGTGATTAGAGACAGAGCAGAGCGATGGAGCAACAGAGAGAGGGGGGGGAGAGAGAGAGTGGGGGGGGGGGGGGGGAGATAGAGAGGGGAGGGGGGAGAGAGAGGGGGAAAGAGAGAGGGAGAGAGAGAGGGGGGAAGGAGAGCTTGATAGAGAGACGGAGAGAGAGAGGGGGGAGGAGAGAGAGAGGAAAGCTTGAGAGACATGGAAAGAGAGAGGGTAGCGATGGCGGGCGAGGTAGAGACAGTGTGATGACAGAACGACATTGAGAGAGACGGGGTGAGGGAGACATGAACAGGGCTTCGTGGCTCATGCAGAGACCTAGGAGAGCTGTCACCCAGCAGGACCCCCAGAGCTTCACAGCAGAACAGAACCTGGTTCAGCAGACGTCGGGGGGGGGGGGGGGAGATTACAGATGTAAACACAAGACCTAATGATCACAAATGAACACGGCTCTAATGTCCGGTCTGATGATGATTATCTTTTCCAAGTTATTTTTAATTGAGTCCTGTTTTTCGCTCTCACTAATTTGGCGGTCGTAAAGTGAACTTGTTTTCCGAGCCCTTCTCTCCCCTCGGTGTGACGGTTGTGTTAGCGTTGTGTTATCGTTGTGTTATCGTTGTGTTAGAGTTGTGTTAACGTTGTGTTAGAGTTGTGTTAGAGTTGTGTTAACGTTGTGTTAGAGTTGTGTTATCGTTGTGTTAGAGTTGTGTTAGAGTTGTGTTATCGTTGTGTTATCGTTGTGTTATCGTTGTGTTATTGTTGTGTTAGAGTTGTGTTAGAGTTGTGTTAGAGTTGTGTTAGCGTTGTGTTAGAGTTGTGTTAGCGTTGTGTTAGAGTTGTGTTAGCGTTGTGTTAGAGTTGTGTTAGAGTTGTGTTATCGTTGTGTTAGAGTTGTGTTAGAGTTGTGTTAGAGTTGTGTTAGTGTTGTGTTAGAGTTGTGTTATCGTTGTGTTATCGTTGTGTTATCGTTGTGTTATCGTTGTGTTAGAGTTGTGTTAGAGTTGTGTTATCGTTGTGTTATCGTTGTGTTAGAGTTGTGTTAGAGTTGTGTTAGCGTTGTGTTAGAGTTGTGTTATCGTTGTGTTATCGTTGTGTTAGAGTTGTGTTAGAGTTGTGTTATCGTTGTGGGTGGTGTTGTGTAAGTGCTCTGCGGACGGCCGGCGGTTGCTCTTTCCCCTGACAGACGGCGGGACATTCCTGCGCCCTGAGAGGAGGCTGACGTCTGGACATCAGCATGGTTTAATGGCCCTCGTAAAGAGCGGTGAGAGTGCTCCATTAGGGCTCTGCTAGACGTTCCAGCCTCCACAGAGAACCAGCAGGGCAGTTTGACACTCACTCAGGTTCACCCAGGAGGCGATGACTGACTTACAGAGGTCTGCTGACAGAATCATGAAGACAAACAGACGCAAAGAACGCAAGGACGAAGATAGATACGGCAAGAACAGAAGACAAAAATACCTTCTTAGGTCAAACTCATGGATCGAATCAATGTGTGTTAGTGATGGCTCGTTTGCGAACGAATCAGTTCGAACGAACGACTCTTTAACATCAATGAACCGACCTGATTCCCCGTTTCAGTTCGTCGTCGTTCGTCTCGTTCGTTCTCCGAGCCTCGACTCCCAGCTCCGCCCACTAGTCGCTGACTCGCGAGTTGCCGTTCGTTCACTGACTGTGTTTGGCGGTGAAGACTCGAGGACTGAGACGTCACGAGAGACCAGACGGGCATCAACATCCCGATTCAGAACATGAAGCGCTCCTCAGCTAAAAGGAACTTAGTTAATGTTGTGTTGATTGATGACCGTTTGCACCGTTGCACGATCGTGATACGTTTTAGAACGAGAACGAGGGAGGAGCTGAGTCTTAACGACTCAGTGACTGAGAACCGTGATTCACCGCTACTGGAAACGTGAACGAACGAACAAACAAACAAACGACTCTTCTTGGCGAACTGACCGACGCGAACTGATTCATTCAAACGAATCATGAAATCCACCACTAGCGTGTGTTCAATGTCCCAGTTGAAAAGTTCCGGGTTCAGTCCCTCAGTGTCGGCGGTCTGATCTGACCTGCGTCCTCTGGGGAGACGACCTCTGACCTCTGTGTGTTCCTCGTCGACGTGGATCTGAAGTCGGTGCTGATGCTGTTGATAAGCGGCTGCCAGTCGAGTGACTGACCCCGAACGGGGCGGCGCGGCCGGGGGGGCTACAGGAGGGTCCGTCCCCAGGGTCGTAACGACGGGGGGAAGACGAGCCACGTTCCTCCCGGACGGCCGACACTAATCACCACTCACACAATTACTCACTCTCTCTCTCACACACACTTACTGTAGACAAGACACGCACACACACACACACACACACACACACACACACACACACACCAGACCACGCTGCTACTGGCTGCCAGCGGTGGAGCTGTGGACGAGGGGGAGCCTGAAGTCCTGATGGGTCGTCACTCAGCACTTCCCCCTTCTCGTAAAGACTGCGTTCCCCATTTATCAAGCTAATAAAGACTACATTAGCCACATCTCCTGGTTAAAATGGAAGGTCCAATGACAAGTGTAAATCCTGGAGTGTATGTTATAGCCATGAGGACCTTACCCACTTATGAGGACACACGCACCACCTCCTACCCACTTATGAGGACACACACACCCACCTCCTACCCACTTATGAGGACACACACACCACTCCTATCCACTTATGAGGACACACACCACCTCCTACACACTTACGAGGGACACACACACCACCCCCTACCCACTTATGAGGACACACGCACCACCTCCTACCCACTTATGAGGACACACACACCACCTCCTATCCACTTATGAGGACACACACCACCTCCTACACACTTATGAGGATACACACTTATGAGGACACACACCACCTCCCACCCACTTGTGAGGACACACACCACCTCCTACACACTTACGAGGACACACACACCACCTCCTACACACTTATGAGGACACACACCACCTCCTACACACTTACGAGGACACACACACCACCTCCTACACACTTACGAGGACACACACACCACCTCCTACACACTTACGAGGACACACACACCACCTCCTACACACTTATGAGGACACACCACACCTCCTACACACTTACGAGGACACACACACCACCTCCTACACACTTACGAGGACACACACACCACCTCCTACACACTTACGAGGACACACACACCACCTCCTACACAGCTTCTCTCACCCACTGATGGATGACTTTGTTTTCATGAACTGAATTGCAATCCTAGCGTTTAATGGACCGTGAAAAGCCCTTGGCGTTGCCAGGGCGTTGACGGAGCCAAGGAGCAGCTCAAAGACACGAGATCTTCCCTGGCAACCTCCTCACCTGTCGAGACAAAACACCAGGCAAGCCCCTTTTCATTCCATCTCCGGCTCCCGCCCATGGAAAATGTGGTCGAGGGCAACAATCACGGCAAGACGAAACGTTAAATAACGATCACGTTATCAACGCCAGACGTGTGGAGCGGCCCTGCCCCCGGTGGCATCAGAGCCTCAGGTTCCAGCACGCCGCCTCGCTGGGCTTCA